>NW_028258173.1:3787878-3939393 GCF_053883595.1 Heterocephalus glaber | reverse complement strand
TCAGGGGTGGAGAAGCCCCTCTGCAGGTCCTCCTTGGAACCACTGGCGCCGACTGCTCCAAGTTTAGCCTTCAGTGCTTGGGAATCAGTGGCCTGCAAAACCTTGTGGATGGATGAGGAAACAGTGGCCGCTTTGTCTCCTGGACCTGCCTCCTGCAGGCTGAGACTCTTGTCCCTGACGGGGTGGGGCCAGGGTCCCAGGAAGGGCTCCATGCCTGGGCAAGAGGAGGTGACATCGGCAGTGCTGGGTGGCCAGCAGCATGATGGGATTAGTTCTGAAGGTTCCCTCCTGCAGGAAGGAGGGAACAGCAAATGGCAGAGGAAGCCCCCTCAAGCCGAGTCATAGGGTGACAGCTGGTCTTGGAGCCGGGCTTGTGGGAAAGACACGAACCCTTAGCTTTTGACAGTGGGGTCTGCTGGCCTTGTGTCTCTAGTGCAGAGAGCTGTGTGCACAGATGCCTCGGTGGGGAGGAAGTAGTTGGTGATTCTGGCCTAGATTGGGACTGAGTTCTGCAGGAACCGGGTTGATTTGGGGAGCAAGTGCCCCAGGGCTGTGCACAGGGTCCTGATGCTGACCGCTCCTACTTCCTGAGTCAGGGAACCAAACCCACATCCTGGATCTCGGGAAAGGCTGGGCTGGTTGCGGTCAGGACCCACTTTCTCAAGTGACAGATTTAGGATATTTTCTTCCCAAACTTGTATCCCAGGGGCTTTGGATTGTGGGAGGGTGGTAGCTCATGCTGCTGTGACTTCTCATTTAGAGGCAGATTGATTTCTGTTCCCGTGAGGTGCAGAAACATTGCTAGGTGGTTGGCCTGTTCTCTTCTGTTCAGCAGCTGCTCTCCTCACCCATGGTTCCTGGTCTCTGGGTGCTGGGCTGTCCAGCGCCGCACCTGAACATCCGTACAGCCCCAGGGGCCTGCAGGTTCCTGTTTTCAGAAGCAGCTGCTGGAGCTGTCCAAGAAACCGGGGAGGGCCCTGTCCATGTCACTTGGAGCACTGGGAATAGGGAGTGATTTTTGTCAGAATCCAAGTCCCTCCCTTCATTTAGTGCATACAATAAAAACTGAAAGCTTCCTGGTTTTGTTCAGAGAACACAGTCTCCACTTGTGACCCAAGAAATACTCCCTCAAATAGCATTGTGACCTTCACCAGCTGACTTCCTCCTCTATCCCTGCAGTGGAGTCTGAGGACACTGAAGCATTTCTGGTAATTTAATTGAACTCTTGGCTGGGTCTCTATTTGAGAACATAGAGCTGGAGCTGGCTCAGTGGAGACTTCTGTGAACCAGCCCCAGAGAACAGACTGGCTCCTCCGTCAGGCTCATCCCACCGGGGACTGTGACCTGAGCAGCAGTACTTAGGAGGCCAGAGGAGCAGGCTCCCATGTTCTCAACCTGTGGAGCTGTGGGTCGGCACAGTTGGGAAGTGTCACATGGACGCTGGCCTCAGGTGCTGCTTTCATGAGGAAGACGACAAGCATGGGAAAGGTCCAGGGAGGCCAAGAGGGGCACACTGCGTTTCCCTGTGCTCGGTGGGCACAGCCCCCAGCGCATTCTGTAGTGTTGGGGTGGGGCAAAGGAGTGGCCAGGGACGCAGGTTCTCTTCCCGGGCCTAGGACAGCGCAGGCCCTCAGCCTCGCTCTTGTGGTTCCGACGACAGTCGCCATCACGTGATCCCCACGCTCGGGGTGGGGGTTGGGGGGTGGGAAGGAGGTATTGTAGGTGTGGCCCCGATTTTACAGAGAAGGGCATGGAAGATGCAGACCACACTGAGTGCTGGAGACGGTCAGTCCCCTCACTGCTGCCTTCTGCCCGAGAAGGTGTGCTCTGTCTGTTGGGGGAGACCGCGCTGGTAGGTAGACTGTTCATGGAAGCAGTAGTCCGCAGTTTCTCCTTCTGTAGACCTTCAGTACAGTCGAAAGGTAAGCATATACCATATTTCTCCCAAAAGAAGACTGGGTCTTACATATTAATTTTTGCTTCAAAAGACAATAAGGGCTTATTTTCAGGGGTTGTCTTATTCTACATTGACTCATGTACAAAAATCTACATTTAGGGCCGCGGATTTAGCTCAGTGGTGCCGCCTCCTGCCTTGCGAGCACAAGGTCCTAAGTTCGATCCCCGGTACCCCCCCGTCCCCCCCAAAAATCTGTATTTTTCAAATACAGTCATGTTTTTGATAATTCAGTATGTCTGTCATGTGTTGCAGTGGACATACTAAATATGTCCGTCTGGTTGATGATCTTAACCGGGGCTTATTTTAGGTTAGGGCTTATATTACCAACGTCCTGAAAAACCATGCTAGGGCTTATTTTCTGGTCAGGTCTTACTTTGGGGGAAATAATGGTATGAATATTTTTAAACTTGTTTTTAAATATTAAAGTAATAAACATTGTAAGAATTGAGAAAAATTAGTTGAAACTAAGCCTTCATCAGACTTCATTTTGATTATCCCCTTGCTGTCTTCTGTACTGTGTAACTGTAGAAAGGATGACTTTTTAAAAACTGAAATTAGCCCGGGAGGCTGAGGCAGGAGGATTGCCATGAGTTTGAGGTCAGCCTGAAATGCACAGTGAGACCCTGTCCAAAAAACCCAAAAAAACTGAAGTTAGGATTACTATTGGGTCTCCACGTGCACAGATTCTGAATCTAAGGATTTCCCCATCTGTGGATTGAAAATATTTGTGAAAAAATTGCTCCTATACAGACCCTTTTCTTGTTATTCTTTAAACAATACAGGTATAGCAATTATTTACATAGCTTCTCCACAGTATTAGATGCTGTAGGTAAACTAGAGCTGAGTTAGAAATCTAGAGAGGATGTGTGTAGATTATGTACAAGTACTGCACCACTAGGTGTCAGGGACTTGATAACCCCAGGTTGGGTATTTCGGGGGTCCTGGACCCAGTCCCCGAAGAGGCGGAGGGGCCCAGTATGTGCTGTGTGTACTTCCTGTCCAGCTTCTCTGTCGCTTCTGTGCACTTTCCCGCTTACTGAAAGGGTGCTGCGTGACATGGTCTTGTGGTGAATGTTGCTTTGTTGTGTGGCTTTATTGCTGAGTTGCTACTGGACACTTAGGTGGTTTCCAGCTTTTCCATATTCTAAGTGCTGCTGTGATGAGGGTCTGTGTACAGGAATCTTAGTTCATAGATCTGAGTGCATGGTTGTCTTTTCGGAATAAATCCTGGACTTGGTAAGGCTCTCAAGACCTGTTGCCAAATTGCTGACTAGAACGATGATGCAGTCCCACCTTCAGCAGTGCACCTCAGCTGGATAATGCTGTTACAAAACGACGTGTTGCCAGGTTATCAGAAAGAAAAATGACCCAAGTTTAAGACATACTTTCTGTGTATATGGTGGTGGGGATGGAGTCCAGGGCCTCCGATGTGCTAGGCAAGTGCTTTACCAGTGAACTGCGCCCAAACCCGGTACACTGGTATTTTAATTTGCACTACTGCATTTAGTGACAGTGAACATTTAAAATATTCCCCCCCACCCAGTGTATTTCCTCAACTCTAAATTGGAGAAGTTAGGAGAGACCTGCCCATGTCTTCAGATGGTGGACAGCTGCCCCTCACAGGGACCCCGTTGCTTCTGCAGGCAGCCTGCCCTGGGGAATGGTGCTTGGGGCGGGGGGGCGCTGAGCTGGGCCAGTGAGCCACGCCACTGACTCTTCCTGTCTGTCCCTCTTCCTCAGGAGCAAGAGCAGCTCTACCTGCGCTCAGGCGTGGTGTCTTCTGCCACCTTTGAGCAGCCGAGTCGCCAGGTGAAGCTGTGGGTGAAGATGGTGACTCCTCTGATCAAGAACTTCTTCTGAGGACGGACAGGTGCTGTCTGATGCGCCGCCTCTCAGCACGGTTTTTCTGAGAGCTCAGAGTCTGGCCATGATACCCCAACTACCTGAGCACTTGGGGACCCCTCCAAGAACTGAGGACTCTCTCTCACCCCTTCCTTGCTTATGCACAGAGCTGTTCCACTGAGTTTGTGGGCAGTTGGTCCTCAAGCCTTTGATGCCAAGTTAGACAGCCAGTTCACCTCTGGTCAGTGCCAGGGCACCTATGACGGAGTGTGCAGTATGGGGTCCTATCCTACCGTCTTCCAGTGGCTCCTGGGAGGCCCCAGGACAAGGGCCCTGTGCCCAAGGAGACAGAAGGTAGATTCTGTCCTCCCTCCTCTTAGTTGAGCGCGGCCCTGTGGGACACGGTACCTGTGGAGGAGGAGGAAGTGCTCTTGGATGGGAGCCCTGGCCAGCTGCAGCTCAGATGAGCTGGAGGCCAGGCTAGACCTGGCTGCCTTGGCGTCTCCTTGATGTTTTTGTGACACAGTTCAGGGGATGTGGCATTCTAGACAGAGGTGCAATGTTGTAGATGACAGGACGTGCTCTCCCCAGCAGGACGAGCTTGCTTTTCGAGAGCTGCTGGCCGGGTCCCAAGACAGATGGCCGGGCAGCCCTACCTGGGCTGCATGAGCAGTGCTCTCTGGAGCTGATCTGCATGTTCCAGGCCCCTCAGGTCCCAGCGCCCCCAGGGTACCCAGAGAGGTCAGGGGTTTTGTGAGTCGTCTGGTGGTTGGCCGGCCTGTGGCCTGTGGGCGAGCTAGTGCGCGCAGGGTTCAGCGTCAGCGCCAGATGTCTGCGGTGCGGGTCTCCTTGGGTCCTGCTGCCTTGCTTCTCTGCTCACTCAGCCTCATGTTTTGAAAGATTCTTTATTTCATCACACCGTTTTTTCTTCATTATTTTCATTACATTTAATTTTTAAAAAATAATATGTAAATTTAGAGAGTGAAATAGAACTGTGACCCACAGAATGCAGCCAGTTCTTGCTCTGTTTCCCCAGCAGCTGCTTTTGGTTTGGTTCTCCTGATGGTCACACATGTCCATATTTCTAAACATATGCATTATCCCCTTAGAATATAAGCAAACTCTTCAGAATATATTTATTTATTTATTTATTTATTTTTTGGTACTGGGGATCGAACTCGGGTCCTTGTGCTTTCCAGGCAGGCAGCAGAACCACTGAGCTAAATCCCCGGCCCACTCTTGAGAATATAAATGATACTGAATCATACCTCAGTAAAAATGAGCAAAATTCCTCAATGTCATCAGATAGTCAAAAGGTCTTCCAGTAGCTTTATATTGTTACGTTTTGGATTTATTTGCTCTCAGTCCCGAATAAGGACAAGACCTGGTGCTGGGTGCTGTGCCGGGGTCGGCTCCCATTCTTGGGCATCTTCTCACCACAGGGCCTCTTGAGCCTGCTCCTCCCCCGTGTCTCCAGGAGTCACTTTCAACCCTTGCTGCCCCGCGTGCGCCTCAGGCTCCAGCCTTGCACGGGAACGCCGGAGCAGCACTGGGCGGCTCAGCCGGAGTCTGTCCGGCACTTTGGTCCTCTGCTCCCCGGGAGCTGGCAGGAAGGAGGGTCACCTTCGGTGGAATCTGAAGGGCCATCTGGCCTTGTCACCACATCCCAGCCCCAGAGCTCCTAGTGTTAGACAGGACAGTGCAGGTTTCAGTGGCAGGGAGCAGGGTGGAGTGGCGGCCAACCACACTGCCCCAGGGGAGCCACGAATCAGGTAACACTGTTTGCCTCTGCACCAGTTACCAAACTGTCCTGTGGACAATTATGTGAGAGGAGCCTGGGGAGCCGCAGGGGCGCTGGGTTTCTGTCTGGAGAGGAGAGGCTTGCTTAAACACCCCTCGCATTCCTGCAGTTTCTGTGGGACCAGAACAAACGGCGCTGTGCCACAGCCCGGCTTGCTCAACCTTCTTTGCTGCTCCCTTCTCCCTGCCACTTCCTTTGTCTGCTCACAGCCTTTAGGGTGCCGGGGGCAGGTCCTTCCCTCAGCTCTCCTCAGACCAGGGCTCCCCAGCTCTGTAAAGCAGCCAGGAGAGG
The DNA here is from genome assembly GCF_053883595.1 of Heterocephalus glaber. Classification (NCBI taxonomy): domain Eukaryota; kingdom Metazoa; phylum Chordata; class Mammalia; order Rodentia; family Bathyergidae; genus Heterocephalus; species Heterocephalus glaber. Next base: position 3,933,502 of record NW_028258173.1, on the reverse strand, counting down.
CAGAGACCAGAAGCGAGGGCTGCTTCAGGCCCCCAGCATATGGGGACTTTGCTCAGCTCCTCTTTCCCCATCCCTGAAGTACAACTCAAAGGTGAATCATCCCTTGGAAAATGTGGAGATACTTTTGTCCACTAGCCACAACATGTACATGTGGAGTAAATTACTGTTTTATTTCAGGCTCTGAAGGCAAAATTGGAAGAGCTTCACATTTTGTGGTTATTACTAAGGATTGGGAGTGAGTTGCCTGGTGGCCACTGGCATTTTATCTCTGGTTGAGGAGGGGCCTGTCCCTGCTGGGACACAAAGGGCTGCAGTGACCCCTCCTGGCCAGCAAAGTGGTTGCCACGCAGCCAGGCGCCAGCTGAGATGCCCGGTCCTGTGCTGTTCCCCAGAGGGGTGGTTCCCAGAGCCCCAGGAAGGAGGGAGCTGAGGGGCTTTTCTTCTCCTCCCCAGTCAGCACCCTGGGCCCGGGGTACTCACAGTGCTCATTATTCCCCTCAGAATTCAGACTTCCCAGACCCCTTGTCACCCACGGTTTAGGTGCATATACTTGGAAAAAAGGTTTTGCCAAAAAAATCAGGATCAGCTGAGCTTCAGGTGCTGTTCCTAGGAGGCTCACAGCACTTGGCTAATTTGAAGCCTAAGACACCCAAGACTCATGCTCCCCCAGGGAACTGTCTTACCTGGATTAACCAGTGATGTGCTAATCTGGCTAGTCACCCCTTCGTCTGAGGGCCCGTCCGCCAGCTCTGCCCCATGTCTTGTGCTGGCACAGTGAGCCCCAAGGCCTGGGCCTCGCCTCACTTCTATTGGAGTGGCTCTGACTGCAGAAAAGAAGGGCTTGCAGTGCCACCTGCAGCCGCCGTAGCCTGGGCAGATGTCTCAGATGAGGAGGGGCTGACACATGAGCCTCTGGAGCACTCGCTCGTGTTTGTGGGCTGTGGGTGCCTGAGGTGGTTCTCCGGAGCCCTTCTGACAGCTGGAGGGGAGTTTTTGGGTTGTTGTATAGATGTCTGAAATGAAAATAGGCTGGAGGACTCCTTCAAAGGAGTGGGAACTCAGCTTCCTTATGCCAGGACCAAGAGGGCCTTGGAATTGGGTGGAAACTGCCACTGAGTAGCTGTCTCATCACACAGCGCCTGCTCTGCACCTGGTCCTAGCACAGGAAGTGAGAGCGATGAGGTGAGGTAAGGCAGAAGGCAATGCTCCGCTGTGGAAATAAGAAACCCGGACCCCTGGAACTCAGCCCTTGCCGTCCCCATTGTGTCTGTGCCCTGCGAAGTTTCAGAAGGGGTGGGCAGCTGAACAGAACGTACTTCAGCAACGTAGAAACAGCACCCATATGGAATAATTATTCTTTTGAATTCCGGTGTGGAGGTTGGGGGAGGTGGGCATTACCATAATCACAGAAGGTCCTCTTGTCCTTGAGAGAAGACGACAATGCCATGACACGGTGTGCAGGGAGTGGCTTGGTCCCACACTGAGGGGTTTGTATCAGCATCAGCCCGAAGGTCTGACTGCTGTGCCCTAGCTCCAGGTGCTGCTGCTAAGCCTGGCTGGCCCACGGGAGCTCAGGATTTGGGGGTCTGGCCCCTGGCTGCAGGTATTTGGGTCCTCAGCCACAAGCAGTGCCAGGCCCCCTGTGGCATCAGGCACTGAGCCAAATCAGATGAGCAAAGCCAAGTGACTGCAGTTGTTTAATCTGCACCACCTCTTCCCCGCCAGCCTCCGCCCTCTGGTTCGTCCAGGTGCAGTTGGTTATAAAGCACCTTGATTATGTAAGAGACAAACCCCATCAGTTCCTGTAAAAAGTGACAGTTGCAAGGCTGAGTTTCTGACTGGAAAGTCTGAGTTTCGGCCCAGCTGTTGGTGTGTGAAGGGTGCGGCTGGGAGGCAGCACCAGCACCAGCTACACCTGCAGGAGTAGTGCCACAGCTGCCAGGATCCACTTGGCCGCCTTCTCTTTGGTCCTCAGGTTGAAGGTCCAGACATAGGTGGGGCCGCGGATGCGCGTCTTGTACACGGGGCACTCATATATGTTCTTGGTCTCCATTCGGTCCACAGGAATGGCCTTGATGAAGATGACAGGCATGGCTGGCGTCAGCTCCTTCAGCCGCGCCTCGGCAATGACTCCTGTCTGTGTGTCCCAGCGGGCTCCTGTGGGGTGGGCGAGGTCGGGGGTCAGGGTGGCCCGGTGAGGGGAAGGGTCCTGCCTGCTGTGCTGGCAGTGAGGGGAGGGCCCCCAGGGAGGCCGAGCACCTCCCTCCCCTTTGCAGGGACAGGCTACTGCCGACACCCCAAGTGCTCAGGCCACGTGCCAGGGACTGCAATCGCTAAATACGGGACACAGGCAGAGGACTCGACGGGTGTTTCGTGAGTGCTGCCACTGCCCTCTGTATCTCGCAGTGCACCGAGGAGCAGCTCAGCTCCGAAGCTCTGGGGTCCATCTGTTTAAATGTGTGGTGTTTTCAGAGACTCATCTGTCAACCTTCTTAATTTCAGTGGCAGGAAATCATTAACTCCAGCTGAAAATTACAGAGCTCCCTGGCTCTCTCTCCTCCTGTGTAATGTCTATCCTGTATGTACGTATATGGTATAAATAAGTATATATATGCATATATAAATATTATTTGCCTTTAACCAGACTGCTGTCATTTCTAGTTGTCCTGGTTAATAATGTGTGTATGTCCTGTCTGGAATTCCAAAATGAACACGGAGAACACTGCTGCTCCGCCCGTGCTGTGATGTGGGGCAGTGGCTGGCGAGCGGGCCTGGCTTGTGAGGGAGCGATTGTGGCTCCATGTGGGGGCTGGGGGCGCGGCAGGACGGGGGCCCCGGGTGAACTGTAACAGTGCCCCCCCTCTCCCCTCCCCCTCAGAAGCCTCTCTGGGGGCTCTGGCAGCTGGCGCCCTTCCCTCTAGATCCTCGCTGGGGCCAGCAGCAGCTTGAGATGTGGTTGTGTAGGGGTTGGGGCCTGTCCTGGCTGCCTGCTCCCAGGCACAAGGGCCGAGCTCACTGCCTGCAGTGGTTTTTCAGCTGTCCACACAAGAGCGCAGTCGTTCTCAGTCAAGCAGAGCCAGGCCGGCTGCCTGGAGTGGGGTTTCTGGGCTCCCCAGACCTCTGTACATTCTCAGAATCCTGTCTGCCTCTAGTGGTCAGCGTGGCTCCCGGCTGCGAGCCCCCTGCCCACTCTGAGTGCCTCTCTTCTGCCGGCCGGGCTGTGCACAGGTTTCCTCCAGCCGAGTAAGAGTGGCTCTGGAGGCCTCTGCGGGCAGACCAGCCCCTCCTCACCTTCCATGAAGAGCCCGTGCACATAGGAGCCCTCTCTGGGGGGAGCAGTCACGTCTTCCCGGTTCTTCTTGGTCACTTCCACAGACAGACACATCTTGTCCAGGGGCCACTCATTCTTCCTCGCCATGGATTGCATGATGGCCGTGAGGAAGGACTGGGGCTTGAAGAGTCCAGCCAGCCACACCACAGTGGGCAGGGCGAGGTCGGTGGTCCAGGCCTCCAGCTCCTGGCAGGAAGCAGTAGTGACTGGGGGCGGGGCGGGGGGGGCCGCTGGGGAATGAACCGGGCAACGCCAGAGCCTGGGAGGGCCTCAGAGAGCAATCAGTAGAGCCCGCCACCTTCCTGGGACGTCTGGCAGGGTCGGGATGGAATGGCAAGACACTCAAGGATAATTGGGGCCCCCAGAGAAGTTCTTGCTTTTGTCACCCTGCTGCTTATACAGAGTGCGCCCCGAGACCTCCTCACTGGGAAGTGAGGCCACTCCACTAGGGACTCACCTGTTTTCCTCTTTAGGAAGGAAGTGCCTGCATTATCAGGGCGGCCGAGAGGCTGTCTGGGCCCTTCCACCCAGCACAGGTCTCCAGGGCCATCTCTGCTGTGTCCCGGAGGCTGGCATTTGGGCACCCCGAGCCCCAGGTGCTCTGGAGGCTCCCTGAGTCTGAGTCAGGCCGTGCTTACCCTGATGCGGAGCAGCAGGTCGGCGTACCAGGCCGCCAGGCCCATCATGGAGGGGTAGGCCCGGGCCACCCATGTGTTGGGCACGGTGTCATAGAACAGAGCCGTGGACAGGTCTTCCATGTCAGTGGTGATGGTCAGTTCCCCCTAAGGGACACACAGATGTGTTCAGCTGCTCGGCTCGAGGTGGACTGGTCAGGCACATGGCTTGCTTGGCCCGATCCTGGGAGTGGGAGGGCACCGGCCCCAGTGTGTCCTGAGTGCTCAGTGCAGCATGACCTGGAAGCGCCCTGGTCAGGGACACAACAGCGTCTTCGGCTGGGGAGGTCTGGGTGACCTCCTGTGGCTTGTCCTGGGGCCCCAGAGCTCCAGAGGGGGAAGGGGGCAGGCCGTAACATACTGATCCCTGGGAGCCAAGGCTGGGAGCCTGGGGTGTGCTGTTTGTTTCCAACCACTCCGGGTCAGCCTGCTTCCTAAGTCATGGCCCCAGCGTCCTCAGTGGCCCTGTTCTTTACCTTCAACCCCAGGTTCAGCTCCTTTAGCGAACGGCGCATCTCATTGATCAGGATGTTCATTCTTTCACATTCTTGAAAGGCAACTACCACGTAGGGGGTCCTTGCGGCCGACTTTCCCATGATCTCAGCCATGGTGAACGACTCCGGAATCTTCTCGAGGATGTCATCCAGCATGGCCTTCACCTGGAAGTCAGTCCCCAGCAAAGCCCTGTCACTGTGTGTTCCCCAAAGCAGAGACCCCCGCCCTGCCAGTGTCAGGGCTTGGGAGCCTGCCCAAGTGTTCACAGACCCGAATCCCAGAGGACGGGTAAGAGGCAAGGGAAGTTGCCCAAGACGCAGGGTTGTGGGGCATAGCCATGCGTGTGACGGGCCAGCCAGCACTGACTGTGGCCCTACTGGCCCGGCCGTGTGACCAGAACTGGGGCCCATCGGGATCCCTGGCCTGGGGTCTCCAGACATGCCCAAACCTACTCACTTCTTGTCCTGTTAGATTGCTAGTGAGCATGGGCTTGGGACTTCGTCCTCTATGGGGACCATGCTGGCCACACCCCTTCACAGAGTGGCCCGTATGTTGGTCACACCCACCACTGTCCATTAGTAGATTCCTGGTTTCAATTGTTGGGTCAACCAAAGCTCACCGCCTTATAGCAATAAAAGTCTTTCGATCCTGAATTGGGCCTGTTTACTGTGGAGCCCAATACTTGGCTGATTTGTGACAGAACTTTTCCAGAATGTATCAGGAAGTGCAGAGGTGCTACTGCCTCAGGCGATGGCCTCGAATTAACCCAGACAGGAGAGTCAGCGCCCTTATGCTCTCTGGACTTTGCTCATTCATCCAGTGCATGTGAGTGCAACCTACCCGTGTCTCCCCAAGCTCATCTGGAAGACTGTTGGAGTATACCTGGGCTGTCCTGAAGAGCCACACTCGCACGTGTCCCAGGGTTCCCGCTGCAGCATGGACCGTGTCCACACACACAGGATGCTTCTGTCTAGGCCAGGGATGCCTGGGTCCTGGTCACTAGCTTGCTGACCCTCCCCTCCCTGCCAATTTCCGGTTCCCCAGGCCATGGGTGGGACAGTGTGCCTGGCTAGCGAGTGCCCAGATCCTCCCTCCAGATCCTGCCCCTTCTCAGTTGGAGAGGACATGAGGGGTCCTGCCTTTTCCTCGCGGGATCCTCCTGTGCCCGCTCCCGAGTCTGTCTCTTTGGGCTGCATTTCTAGGACGGTGCGGAACAGCTTCTCCGAAGTGACGGTCAGAAAGCCGATCTCTGCGTTGGGGTGCAGGCCGTAGAGACAGGGACTCTCAGGGGGCAGATTCTCATCGATGTATTCATGGTAACCCTGGGAAGAAGGACGGTTTGTAAGCAGACTGCCAAAGACAGTCTCAGCTAATGCAAGCTAAGACCCATGTCCTGTGTTTATTACGCATTTCTCACCTGAATGTTCCACCCACGTCTTGCCTTCTGTACAAATCCTGCTTGTTCCCTGGCCCCTCACAGGCTGCCCCCTGTGCTCCCAGCTTCATAAAGGAAATTTCCACTCCTTCCTTATTTTGGTTGCCTGGGTTCTTGCTCGATTATTGATACTCCCTCCACGCTGTAAGGCTCCCACTGGGGGCTAGCCCAGGTAGCATTAACCCCTGCTGAGCTCACGTTTGACACCCCCCCCCGCCCCCCGTGTGAGTGCCTGTCCTCACCTTGTAGTCCAGGTTGGGAGGAATCTGGAAGCTGGGGGCCAGCAGCACCTCTCCGTCCAGCATCTCCGTCCGGACGTACTCCGCCAGGTAGGTCCTGCACAGCCGGCGGTCCCAGTCATCTGTGATGTGCCCACCGTACATGATTTCCCCAAAGAGGTAGCGGAGATCGTCCCAGGGCACCTTCAGGAGGGTGGAAGCAGTTAGGATGAGGGGTTACCCTGCTGGCTGCGTGGTCAGCCATCTTGGTTGGCTACTGTGTTCCCGTGCCCTTCACTGCTGACCACTGTCATCAGGCCAAGGCCCGCCATGCTGGCGTCTGGCCCGGGTGACCAGCCCCTCCAAGACACGCTCCTCCGGCTCCTCTTCTCAGGCTGTGTGTCAGCTGTGACCGGTGGCTCCCCTCACAGCGGCCTCCTCAGGGCTCCTCTGCTGGCGCCCTAGGTGTCACAGACCCAAGCAGGGCGCCCTCCTTCTACGTCCTCCTCTGTATTTTTCATGCTCAGTCTGACTCTCCCGGAGTTCACCTTCAACACAGGCAGCTGAATTCTGAGTTGCTCCAGGGTTGGCTCCAGGCCACCGTACCTCCCATCGGCCACAATCTCCCATGGGTCATGTCTTCTAAATGTACAAGCCGGCCTCCCTCCTCAGCCGCTGAACTGGCGTGTGCGGAAGCGGTGGTGGCCAAGCGCGCTCAGCGCAGACCTCTGCCAGGCTGCCTGACGGTACTGACCACGTGTGCAGTTTTACATTTTCTAGCAGCCACTTAAGAAAGTTAAAGGATCATTCTAACATGTTAGAAAATGTATTCATGAATGTATTCATTGCGTCTTTCAATATCCTGCCTTTGAGCCTAGAGTGTATCTTACACACACAGTACGTCTGGGTGGGCCGGCTGTTCTGATGTGGCTGGCGGCCACCTAACATCCGGAAGCCCACAGAGGTCTGCTGGGCATGCGGATTTTGTCCAAGGACTGCAGACCCTTGGGGAAAAGGAGACATTTATACTACACTTGACCTTAGCCAAAAGGCCCAGGGGCCATGAAAGGTGACATTTATTAACTTCCACAGTGCCATGGCTAAAAGGGCTGTTGATCAGATACTGCTGAATTAATAACAACTAGTTGATCAATTAATTTGTTTAGTCTCATGAATTTTTTGTTTCTTGGTACCAGAGATTGAACTCGGGACCTTGTGCTTGCGAGGCAGGTGGCAGCTAAATCCCTGGCCCAGGTCTCATGAATTTTTACTGAAAACATTTTCTTTAAATTGTCATTTTCCTTTCTCCTTCCTTTCTTCCTTTGTTCTTCTGTCCTTCCTTCCTTCTTTCTTTTTTTTTAATTTTGAGATGGAGTCTTCACCAAGTTGCCCAGTTTGTCCTCAAACTTTCGATCCTTATGCCTCAGTCTCCTGAGGAGCTGGACTGCAGGCATGCGCTGCCATGCCTGGCTCTCTAAACTGTCATTTTCTGACGTGAAATGCTTTTCCCTGCTTGGTTATCACGAGTTTATGAAAAGCAGCTCTTTCCGCATCTGGCTTGCTCAGAGGCAGCTTTGCATTTCCTGTGAGGCAGCGCCCCCACTCAGCCTCCTGTGCCCCACAGCTGCCTCCCTGAACGTCATTTCCCACCAGATGGGGAGGGGTCGGTGGAACTGATTACCAGAGGATCCCAGCTGGGTTTCCACACCTGCCCCACAGAGTCCCTGGAGTGCTGTTGGAGAGAGATTACCAGGCCTCTCCCCAGGAAGTCTGGGGCAGTCTGCGTTCTTAACAAACACTCCAGCTGGTTTTGGTCTTCCAGCCAGAGTGGCAAGCACTGATTTTCCTCAGTCAGGAGGGCGAGGGGCCGCTGGACACGAATGACGTCACGACAGATGCTTACGAGCGTCAGGTGTGACCTGTGCTCCGCAGGGAAAGGGCAGGACATGGTGAGAGTGGATGGCAATGCTCCCTGGACCACCAGTTCGGACCCAGGAAGGGTGGCCCAAATGGCCCCATAGAACCCTGTGCACTCAGCTCGGAACCTGTATGCATGTAAGTGGGTCACAGGGCTACATAAATGTGTTTTACAAATTCTTGCAAGATTGTTCTTCCCACACTTGTCTCCCCAGAGGGAACTGTTCCTACCCGTGGTGATGGAAATCCTCTCTGACATCTTCCCCCTGCATGTTTACTTGTGAGGGGTTGAGGACACGGTGACCGCAGGTGGAGCCTACCTGTCCCTTGCCCCTAGCGTTGCAGGGGTGTGGCAGCCTGCCGACCCCTGGCCCTCTTCTGCCCTCCTGCTTCTGCGGCCGTGACTGCTTCTGCGGGGAACATCTGCCCCCTTCCCAGGCCCTGCTTCCCTGACAGCCATCCCGGCGTCACCTTCCTGGGCCCGGGAAGCTCCGTGGCGGCCTTCTAGGCAGGCTGCTGCCAATCCTGGCCAGGGCCTCCCGCTGTGCCTTCTGGGAGCCCCACAGGGAGCCACTGTGCAGGGGGTGTGTCTGTCTTTTCTTGTCTGGGCTTGGTGCCTCCCCCGCTCCCACTCTTGCCAGCATTTTGAGCTTTGTTCCAAGGGAGTGGAAAACGGGTTTCCTAAGACTGGCATGGAAGGCCAGCCTGGCCCTTCCCTTTCCCCATTGAACCCCCAGTGCTTCTGGCGATGCTGTCACCCTTTCCCTCAGTGACTCGCTGGAGGTCTCTGCCACTGAGCAGCAGGCTCCTCTGCCACCAGCACTGTCCGTCGTCTGTGGCTCTGACCACCCAAGCTGGTTGCACCTGTGTGGCCGAGGGCTGCTTTGTGCCATTCCACCTCTTGGCCTCTAAGAGGGCGCTTGGTGCCTCACTCTCTCGGGAGCCATGATTCTCGCTGCCATTGATTTGGGGCCCAGAGGAAGGAGAAGGCCACGATCTGTAGGGGATACACAGCCCTTGTGCCTCCAATGGAAGAGAGGTGCTAGGGCAGAGCCAGCCTCACCTGCATCAGATGCTGACAGCCACGTGAGGGGCTGCTGTTCGCCAGTCCATGGATGGGGTCTTAGGGGACATATGGCTGAGGCCACTGGGCCTGAGGAGGTACAAGCCACTTAGCTCTCCTCATCTAATAAAGAGCAGGACTAGGGGCGGGGATTTAGCTCAGTGGTTCTGCCGCCTGACTCGAAAGTGGAAAGACCCGAGTTCGATCCCTCTTACCAAAAAGAAAAGAGCAGGGCTGGGATTCAGACCCCCACCGCCTGGTCCCGAGCTGGTGCTCTTGAACTCTAGGCTGCACACGTGTCCACCACTCTGGGGGTGTGTGTGTGTGTGTCCCTGTTTGCTGCAACCTCCCTGCTAGAGACCATTTGCCCCAGGACTGGAGTATTCTGTTTTTGTTCTTTCCAGCCCTCCTTAGCAGTCTGCAGTCTGCATACAACTTGGTGCATTTATTCCCTTTTTCGATGACAATGGAAAGAAGTGCCCCATCTTGCTGAGACTTGTTGGGGCCCCTCAGTCAACCAGGGCTGTCTCTAGGCACTGACTTCAGCACCTTGGGGACAAGAGGCCCTCAACCCAGGAAGTACCCCATCCCCTTCCTGTCGCTGCTGGGTGGTCAGGGCTGCTGGGATTGGGGGGAATGGAGTTCCAGAGCAAGAGGAGCAGTTCTCTGTGAGTGGGCTGTGGAGACAGCTCGCAAGCAGGACTGTCCCCAGACAGCGGGACTAGACGCTAACGTCACAGGACAGTGGTGAGATGCTGCTTTTCAGGGTTACCCTAGTTTATAGAACCAGCTAAATACCTTTTAAACACGAGGCAAAGAACAGTTAAAGGGCAGGACGGAGTGAAGCCTGGGTGGAAGGAACAGCCAAGCCCAGGTGGCGGAGGTGACTCGGGGTGGCCTGGTGAATCCAGACCCTGACTGCAGCCCTCACCTTGGGATTGGCCTCCAGGTAATTGTACAGCACGTTGATGGAGATGGTGAGGTCCCCGTTGTTGAAGGGATACGAGCGGTTCCAACCCTGGGCGCCAAACTTGCGTCGCTCAGCCACCACGGCGTGAAAGTAGCACAGGGCGAAGAGGATGCACTTGAACTCTATCTCTTTAGAGCACATGTCTAGCGTGTCCTGCAGGGGACAGGCAGAAGTGGGCAAGTTTGGTTTTTTTTTTTGTTTTTGGTTTTTTTTAAGTGTTTTGAGTCAGGGTCTCTCTGTGTAGTCCAGGCTGGTCTTGAATTTGTTCTATAGCCCAGGCTGGCCTCAAACTCACAGAAATCCTCCTGTCTCAGCTTCCTGAGTGCTGGGATTACAGACGTGTGCCACTATACCCAGTAGAAAGAGAATTTATAGAGAGTCCCGTTTTTGCCACTTCTTTTTTTTTGTTTTTGTACCAGGAATCAAACTTGGGACCTTGTGCTTGTGAGGCAAGTGGTGGAGCCACTGAGCTAAGTTCCCGGCCCACTGTCTTTGCCACTGTGAGGGGACTGCTCCAATCTGTCCCTCGTCACACCCACCCACTGGTGAAGGCTCAAGCAGAATTGCTTTCCCTTGTTTCTTCCAGACATGCAGTTTTTTCACTTTTAAGTATTTATCACAAGTGAGCCAGGCGTGGTGGCACACGCCTGTAATCCCAGCACTTGGGAGGCTGAGGCAGGAGGACTGCTGCAAGTTTGAGGCCAGCTTGGGCTGCATAGTGAGTTCAGGGCCAGCCTGAGCCACATAGTGAGACCTTATCTAAAAAAAGAAACAAAAACAAAAGAACAGGTGAAATTGATCAAATAAGTCATGTGTTGCACAACAACATTTCAGTCAGTGATAGACTGTGTATGAGGTGGATGTCGAGATTAGGGCTCGGGTAAAGATGCTGTGCTGTCGTCACATGGCAGCTCAGGAGTGATGTGCATTGAGCTGATGCTGGCACAGAAACACCTGTGCTGCTTGTCGTATGAAAGCTGAGCTCGTGCAGTTACGTATGTGCATATTTGATAATGACAATGAACAACTGTGTCGTTGTGCTCTGTGTGTGGTGCTGGGGGTGGAGCCCAGGGTGAGCGCTCCACACGGAGTTATCCTCCCAGCCTGTACTACATTTTTTATTCTCACTTATTTATTTACTTATTTATGCAGTAATCAATCTGGGGATTGAACCTAGGCCCTTCACACTGAGGTACATATTCGGAGACAGGGTCTCCCTAAGTCACTAAGTCGCCCAGGCTGTGAGCTTGGGATCCTCCTGCCTCAGTCTCCCAGAGTGCTGGAAGTACAGGTGTGTGCCACCATGCCTGGTTTATTATTTTAGAATGTACTCCTCCACTCCTGCTTTTTTTGTTTTGTTTTGTTTTGTTGGTACCGGAGATCGAACTCGGGACCTTGCGCTTCGAGGCAGGTGGCAGAACCACTGAGCTAAATCCCTGGCCCTCCTGTTTTTGTTTAAGTAGTCATCTGGGAATGGCGGAGCACTGCAGTCCTGGCACTTAAAGGACCCATGCTGGCGATGGGTGAAGATGAACTGGCAGCCTCCCTGTCCCACCCCAGTCTGCCACCTGCCGAGAGACGCACACAACGTGCAGTACGAATGAAATGCCCTACTGCCGCAAAAGTCCCTAAATGTGTCATCTCATCGCTGTACTGACCTCATTACAGACTGGGCCTGACCTGGGCCCCTGTGAGCCACCTTGCCCCTGGCACCAGGTCCACGCAGGGCCCTTTGTTGCCCTGGATTCCCACTGCACACCCCTCACCACACTCTGGTCAGACATCTGCCGTGTGGCCTGATTGTCACTTGTTCCCTGTCCCTGCAACATGCTGGGCATAGGTGTTGACTGGAGGGACAAAGGCACAAGAGACCCACTTCTGACATCTGCTTTTCTGCCTTCAGTTTGACAATGTGTGTCCTTCCAAGTGGGTCAGGAATCGCTAGTGGATGGCTCAGAATTCTCTTGTAAGGACCTGTTAATGTTAAGCTGTATAAAGAAGTTATGCATCCTGGGCTCAGTGACCTCAGTAGGTAGATCTTCGTTAGGGTGACAGGAGAATAGTGTTGAAACTTCAAAAAGATCTAGGCTTACAAGGGAGACGGGTGTGTGCTCACAGAAGGTTGTATGAGGTGTGATGGAACAATACGGTGAGTGCTTAAAAAATTATTATAGTAAAAGACACATGGCCACGAATCCCTCTCAAGACACCCCCACACCCCCCGCTTTGAACACACTCATCCCATCCTTCTTGCCACTTTCCGAAGCAGGTCTGGAATTCCTCTTTCGTGAGTGTCTTCAGTTGCACTGTTGTGGCTGCCTCCATGTCCCAAATCTATTTAAAATGTTTTCCTTTCATGGCCGTTTTGACTTTGAGGAAGAACCAGAAGTTGCCCCATGCCAGATCTGGTGAGTAAAGTGGGTGAGGACGTGCTGTAATATTTTATGAGCTGGCCTTTGTGTTGGATGGCACTTGGCAGCAGCATTCACTGTATTTTTTTTTAAATCACTCCTCATAAAGGTGCTCATGATAAAGGACTTCCAGAACAGCTTCAGAAAGTGGCAAGGGCGATGGGGTAAGTGTGTTCAAAGCAAGGGGAACTATTTTGAGGGTTAATGACAGTATGTCTTTTACTTAAAGCATTTAAAAAAAAAAATTCACCGTATGTTTTGATCCCCAGTGGAAAATGAGGACGTGCCCACAGGATAACACAGTTGCAAAAGCAGCCATCTGTGGCAGGATGGGTGGGGAGACCACAGAGAGGGGGCGTGGGGTGCAGCCTCAAGGATTGTGAGCTTCCAGTGGGAGGAAGGGTGAGCAGACTCCAGGCGGAAGCAGTGGCGCAGGAGACCTTCCAGGCAGGCCTGGTGATCCCGGAGCTGTGATGCCAGGCACGCTCAGGCCTTTGCCCTCCACCCTGTCCCTGCAGGCGGCCCCTGCAGTCATGTGGAGGACAGGCTCACTGCGGCGTCCTTCCTACCGATGGCGGGGATGGGAGAGGGGACCCAGGGTGAGGACACCGGGCCCAGGTGGGGACAGCATCGCCTCCAGCGTGGCGTGGGGTGCTGTGGGCCATCGCCTGAAGTTGGCCTTCATCCCAGCATCACACCTCATGAGGGTGGCAATGGCTGTGCCTCGGGAAAGCTGACTGACCCCAGGGAGCCACCCGCAGGAGAGGGGCAGCGACTAGCTCACGGTTCCCAGGATTCACCCGCACCGGTCGGGAGGGTTGGAAAACTGTTTCCACTCGATAAAGACGTCAGTAATCACAGCCTTTCAGAAACATACTGTGGTGGACGGTGTGTGTACAGGGTGGCGTGGATGGCAGGACACCAGGCTGGAGGGGTCCCCCGAGCTCAGAGGTGACACCCTGGGCCTGGGGCGGACGCTGGGCTCAGCGCAGGGCACCCTACCTGGGTGAAGAGGTCCAGGGCCTTGTGCAGGTTTGCATGCATGCCCGTGGGCGGCTCGTTGGTGATTTTGATGGCATTTTCCAGGATGCCCTGGGGGATGATGTGGGATTCGGGGCTGGGCGCGGGCTCGGCACTGATGAACACGCGGTAGTTGTAGTGACTCCCCATGCTGTATTGCTCCACCTTCTTATCCAGGGTGCTCAGCCACCGGGCCACCAGGTGGATGTTCTGCAGCCAAGGCCAGGGGTTAGTGCTCCACTCCAGGCCTGCGAGGAATGGCCACTGCGTCCCGCTCCGGGCACAGACTGAGCTCTTCCTGGTGGCACCCCCACTGCTGCCCACCCTCGCCAGGTGTGGGCGTTGAGATATTTCCATTAGTTCTTGTGCTCGGTTATTTCAAAGCCTCCAGCCTTGTGGTGAGTCCTCCGCATCCTCCCTACACTAAGGCTGGGATCACCTGGTCCCCAGCCCCACTTCTGGGGGCACCCTGGAAGGGCACCAGGGCGAGGAGGGGTACTTGTGCCCGGGTCAGACCAAAATGTGGTACAGCACACGTCCCGGGGCCTGTGGCCCTTGCTACCTGCCCCAAGCACCACCCCTAGGGATGGTTTTGTTGGCTGAGGATTTTGTTTTGGGTTTTTTTTTTCACTTCAGCTCTGGCTGTGGATTCCAGGGCCTTCACACAGAACTATACCCAGATGGGCCTGAACTTGGGATCCTCCTGCCTCAGCTTCCCGGAGCGCTGGGGTGACAGGCATGCAGCTCATGTTAGGGGTTCGCTGGTATAGAGTCATCTGTTCTCCCACCTGGGTGGCCTTGTGCCCCTACCCCAAGCTGACCTGGGCCCAGTTGTTTCGGGTCTGCTCCCTCCTGCAGGGGCTGTTAGATCCCCACTCACATTTTCTTGCAAATCCCCGAAATAAGTTGCTTCCTTTTGGGTTCCAGCCCCAAGGCTGCTGTGGTGAGGGAGCCTCACCTGCAGAATGACCCAGTGCCCGTTCTTGGCAGCCACATCCAGAGCGTTCTCGGCCACCATCTCCTGCCCCTGCCCCAGGGACACATTGTGGAGTTTCCCATTGTCTATGGTAAATCCCAGTTTTTTTCCTAAAGAAAGGAAAAACAGGAAAAGCACAGAGATGATTCAATGACAAAGGTTCCAGCTGTGCCGTCCACGGCCGGGAACTCCACACGCATCCCCATCTTGTTTACAATGGGGAAATACACGTCACTTCAAGCTCACCATTTCATACCATCTCAGTGACATTTAGTGCTCTCACCATACGTATTGTGCAACTGGCTGCCGGGCTCCGGGGTGTCTTCACGGCTCCGAATCCTCACGCCTGTTAGGCAATTGTTCTCCGTGCCCCTCCCCAGCCCCGGTGTCAGCCAACCCATTTTCTGCCCCGTGGACATTTCATATAAATGGAATCACAGTCTGAGGCCTTTGTGTCTGGCTTCTTTTAACTGAGCATAATGTCTTCAGGGTACATCCATGTTGAAGCATGTGTCAGAACACTGTCCCTTTTTATGGCAGAATAACATCCCGCAGTGCAGCTATTCTACATCTGCTTACCCCTGCATCAGTTGGATATCTAGGTTATTTATGTTACCTTTTAGTTCCTGTGAGTACATATTTATGTCACACACTTGTTTGAATATGTCTTCTTCTGGGGAGGGGGTAGGGTGCTGGGAACCAAACCCAGGGCCTCCTGCACACTGGGCGAGGGCTTTACCATTGAGCTACACCTCCAGCCCCTGAATACTGTGTTCCCAGGAGTGGAATGGCAGGGTCACAGAGTCATTCTGTGTGTAGCTCATGGAGAAACTGCCAAACTGTTTCCCACAGCAGCTGCACCATTTCATATTCCTGTTAGCAGTGTGCTTGGCTTTCAGTCTCTCCACACCCCTGCCAACGCTTGTTCTGCTTCTGGTCCAGCTACCCTATGGGGTGTGTGCTGGTGTCTCACAGCAGTTTGGATTTGCCCTTCCCTGGCGATATCCACACATGCTCTCCTCTGGAGGATGTCACCGGCCCTCGGCACTTACCCAGGGCTTCCACGTCTTTCAGGGGGTCCACCCCTGGGGAAAGGATGAAGAAGATAGGGGTGGACGGGCTGCTCTCCTCATAGGACTTAGGAAATTCAACGCTCCAGCCTTCCACAAACTTGCTGCCCATCTTCTCCTCCACAAAGTTCCTGCCGGAGATGTGCACCGTTAGGCCTGAAAGCTGTGGAACCCAGAGTTTGGGGGCAACCCCAGACCTTCATGGGTCCATAATAAGCTAATGTGCAGGTGCGGAAAGAAACGGCCCAAGCAGAGACACCTCTGGCAAAGCTGTTCTCGGGCTTTCTTCCTGCAGCAAGAGGACTGTGTGTGCTTTCTCTGCCGTGGCTGTATGTGTCATGGGCACATGGTTTCTGAGCTGCCCAAGCAGCTGTACTAGGAGAAGCCCTCACCCTGCCAGGGCACACAAGGTCGACTGGGGATGGGGGCGGGCAGGAAGGAAATTCAACTTAGAGCGGTGCTGCTGAGGCCTCGGCCCCACAACACGGGTCACCAGACCTGTTGGAGAAAAGAGGTGCCTGGGACACAGAAGCCCCTCTGCCCAGCCCTGCAGCTCTGTCCAACTGCATCTAGAGTCAGTCCAGGCTTCAGATAATCCTCTAGGAGAAAGTGGAGTCCCGTTCTGGCTGATTCCGGATTTCAGGTATCTGCCGCCTCCCTTGCTCACAGGCAGCTGAGCTCACTCCATTCTGCCATCCAGCCCAGGCCTAGACTGACCGCTGGCCGTGTCTCCAGGCTAGGAACCTGCTCCTCGGAGGCAGCCTGAGTGCTCTGGGGGTCCGGGAGCACTTCCGGCACCGCCGGTCCCTTGAATTCGCCCATCTGCTCCAGCCCCTCCCCTGCTTCAGGGAAGATCTGGGGGCTCTGCCTTCCCGCTCGCTGGGGCCTTCTGGGCACCTGGATCTGTTACTCATTTCCCCGCTCTGGTCTTCTGCAGGTTCTATAGTTTCCTGCACCGACACTGACTACAGGTGGGTGGAGAGAGGGGAGTCGCTCTCCCTGAAGCCCCGGATCCTGTCAGCCAGACATTTGGAATAGACTCACAAGGCAGATGTGATGACCCTGGGCCACAAAGGGCCTTCCAGGATATACTAAGCCCTGCACCTGGGCAGGGGTGGAACTGAATCGCCTTTGTTAATTACCTGGCAGCCAGTGGGGAATTGGTGGTGCTGAGTGAGGGTACACACCCGAGCACCGGCCCACACTAAGCCTTCCAGGGTGGGCGGAGGTTCCTGCTCCATGGTCTGTGCCCTCCTGGGGCCTCTCCCAAACCGTGTCCTGGGCTTCTGGACGCTGCCCTGCTGTGTCCCTGGACCAGCCCAGCCCTCCTGAATGATGGTGAGCTCTTGTTTCTTTTCAGCCCCACCTTGCCCACCGCTCCTGGCTTTTTTTCCTCTCTTCCATCCGAGGAAAACAGAGCAAAACAAAAAGTCAGTGAATAACCAGTGGGTGTGAGTCAGGGCCCTGCTTTGTCAGAGGGGAATTCTGTTAGGGCCATGAGTGCCTTTTGGGAACTCTGGCCGCATTCATGC
Source organism: Heterocephalus glaber (assembly GCF_053883595.1). Classification (NCBI taxonomy): domain Eukaryota; kingdom Metazoa; phylum Chordata; class Mammalia; order Rodentia; family Bathyergidae; genus Heterocephalus; species Heterocephalus glaber. The sequence goes on along the minus strand of NW_028258173.1, from coordinate 3,916,390 downwards.
TGCTGGGAAAGCTGAAAAGGAAAGAAGCCATCCCCGCCCAGGCCCTGAGCGTGGGCCCTGGGCTCGGGCCGTGTGAACCCCCGCTGCCCCTAGAAGTGGCCATCCTTCCAGGATGGAAGGGGTCAGGTCATTTGCAAAGGAGCCGCAGCAGACATCCACAAAAGACAGATGTTAAGGGCGGCCACCGAGGGGTGAGAAGTCCTCAAGCGCTGAGGGATTTGCCACTTCTGCATTGGCGTGAGCATGAGGACACGAACTTTGCTGTCAGTCTCGAAGGCTTGCGTGGGAGTGGGCTGTCCCCCATTAGGGTCAGTTGGGGCCGGGGTCCCCCTGATCGTACTCCAGACAGGGAAGTTAGTGAGAGCTCAGGGTCATAGGTTGGCTACCAAAGATGAACGTGGGTCAGAGGGCCTTGCTGCCGTCCTCTGTAAAACGGGGTTAGAAAGCAGCCTGAGGGACGACTGGAAGCCTTCAGGGTACCCGGCCCAGGGCCCCATGGCCTTGTCGCTTCCATCCCTCGCCTGCGCCCAGGACACTCACTTGATGGCGTAGGTCATGCGGTCTGGCCGCAGGCACCGCATCATGCAGAGCTTCTGTAGGGCTGTCTTGTTCTTCCACTCCTTTGGGAAGACTTCCTTCTCTGGGGCCTCCGACTCCACCAGCTTCTTCCACCGCTTGGCAGACCCTTCAATGTCATTGTCCAGGTTCTTGAACTCATCCATCTCCGCCAGGGCCTAGGGCAGAGGTGGCAGTGGGGGCACCTTCCCGACTCCCCTCAGTTCCCTGAAGAGAGGCCATGGCCTCCAGAGGAACCCAGGGCTCTGAGTGGCCTGTTGCTAAAACAGTGACCATCACTCGTATCAACTGCAGGCCTGGCCTCTGTGGGAGGAGTCCAGCCTGGCCGTGTGGCTTTGCGCCTTTGGACAGGCTCTGGACAAAGCCATTCTGTCCTGGGCACTACTTTCATCAGGCAGGGACCTAGCCATGTCCCTCAGCATGAACGCAGGGCCTTCTGGGAACTGGCAGCCGCCCATCCACCCTCCATCCCCTTCTGTGGTCCCCTGGCTTTACTGAATTTTATGGAGGCCCCAGATCCTTGTAATCTGGCCTTGCAGACATCCTCAGCCCTGGCCAAAGAGGCTCCACAGCAGGAAGAAAGGACGCAGAGCTGGAGTTTGAAGACTCACCTTGATCCCGCCCCAGCTTTGGTGCTGCAGGAAGTCCACTGGTGAGACGACCCCAGCCTTGAAAGGGAAGCGCAGGAGGAAGTCCAGCTCCACCGGGTTCAGCTCTTTCTTCATGGACAAAACCTGAGGGAAGGTGAGGTGACGCTCGGTTTGGCCCCCAGGCAGCAGCACGGTGGGTGGGGGCTGTCAGTTATTATTGCCCTTGAGATGAGTCTCCTTGTGCACTGGATCCAGGAAGAGGGGAGGAGTTCACGCTGCCCTTGGCTTGGGCAGGACTTGGTCCTCCCCTTCACTTTGTGTTTTTAAATTGGAGTAAACACAAAGCTTATCGTTTTAATCATATTCAAGCCCACGACTTGGCGGCACAATCTGGTTTTAGAACCTTTCACTGCTCCAGCAGGAAACCTCTCCTTAGCCAGCTGCCCCCATTCGCCTGCCCCCAGCCCCTGGCCACCTCTGGTCTACTCTCTGTCTCTTTGGATTTGCTTCATACATGCCTTTTGCACCTGGCTCTTGTTGAGACTCGTCTCTGTCACAGAGTATGGGTCAGAATTTTGTTCCTTTTTAAGACTGAGTAACATTCCACTGTGGGGCACACCGCACTGCACTGTGTTTCTCCATGCATCTGCCCAGGGAGTGTTGGCTTACTTGGGCTATGTGAATCATTTGGCTTTTGGCTGGGTGAATAATGTGGCTGTGAATGTTGGTGGATGACAATCTGGATACCTGAGGTTTCTTTTGTGCATGTTAGCTACACAGACCCATGGGCTTCATTTGAGCATATCCGTACACGCATGTACATGCATGTAATATGCTTGGTTATTCCCTGCCCCATACCTGTTTTGTTTTATATAACAATATATTGTAATAAAAGTTATTCAAAACTCATGAATAATTTGTCTCTGGAATTTTCCATTTACTCTTCGGAGACAGTGGGGAACAGTGGGTCACTGAAACCATGGAAAGTGAAATCACAGGGCCGGGGATTTAGCTCAGTGGTTCTGGCTCCTGCCTTGAAAGTGCAAGGTCCTGAGTTCGATCCCTGGTACCAAAAAGAAAAAAAAAAAAAGTAAAATCACAGCTTAGCAGGGACTCCTGCCCCGTCACCTCGCTTTGCTCTGAATATTGAGTTTCAGGTTTCCCTTCTCATTTTTCCATTAGCTTTTATGAGAGACAAAGGAAGATTTGAAAACTACACTTCAGATTGCCACTGTTGTCCCAGAATTTAATTTTTTTTCTATTGAGGTAATATTTACATACAATTAAACAACCAGTTCTTTTAAGTGTTGAGTTTTTAAAATTTGAGACAAGGTCTCACCAGGTAGCCCAGGGTGGCCTTGAATTCAGGGAGATCCTTCTGCCTCATCCCCCTGAATGCTGGGATTACAGTCAGGTGCCACCACACCCAGTTTCAGTGTTGATTTTAGGGTTAATTTTAATGTTAATTTTAATTTAATTTTGACTTTCGCCAGTGGTTGCACGGGGTAACTCACCACTGTGCCAGACAAGATTCAGGACATTTCCATCAGCTTAGGAAGTCCGGCGTCCTCTTCATCAATCTCCCCGTCCCGGAGGAGGCGGTCCCATTCTCCCCTCTATCTTTCGAGATTGAGTCACCCATTCTGGACAGGGCTCCGCGTGGACCCCATGGATTCCCACGTCTGGCTCCTTACGTGCGGAGAGGTCTGTAAGATTAACTTGTACTGCTGTGTGTGCCAGTCCTTTGCTGTTTTACTGCTTGGTATCCATAGTACGCACGCATCACAGTTTCATGCCTGTTTTTAGATCTTCTGGATATATACCCTGGAATGAAATTGCTCGGTCCTGTTCTCTACCATCTTGTCACTTGTATGTGGCTGCTCCCTGGGTCCCCAGCCCCTGGTCTGGGTCATTTTGCAGTGGCTTTTCTGGGGCAGCCAGCGGGCACCCCCAGCCTCGGCTGGGTGCAGCCAGAGTCAGGTGCCCAAACAGGCCCTTTGTTCAGGCCCTGGAGGGAGTTTCTTCCATGTCAGGCTCTTCTTTTGGTCAAACAAAAATGTGTTTCTGGGGGCCAAGGAGAGAGCCTCCTCTCCCAGCAAATTAAAGGGCATGCTGAAGACCTCTGAGGGTTTTTTTTTTTTGGTACCGGGGATCGAACTCAGGTCCTTGTGCTTGTGAGGCAGGCGGCCAGAAGCACTGAGCTAAATCCCCGACCCCCTCTGAGGATTTTTTTAGCAGCAGGAAAACTCAGTGAATGTGTGAGTCAAAGGCTCAGAGACAGGAGAAACCTCCACCCTGTGGACTCCCTGGCTCCACGTGTGAGTTTGGACTCAAAGCTAGGTTTGCCCTGATCCCCACGGTACCTGTACCCACAGCTGTAACACGGTGTAAACAGGATCACAAAGGGGTGTTTTGTGGTTTGGCTGTGAACCCGAGAAACACGGGCTGAACTTGTTCCCCAGCGTGGCAGTGGTGACTGGGCCGGGAGGGCAGCGTGAGGCTCACACCCTTGTGAAGGAAGCAGTGTCCTGATAAAAGGGGACGTTGCCCCTTCTCCCTCTTTCAGTCTCTCATCTCCCACCCTGAGAGCATGTGGTAAGAGGCCTTGCTGGATGCTGGTGGTTTCATCTTGGATTTCCGGACTCCAGAATCATGAGGAATACATTTTTATTGTCTGAGGTATTCTAAGAGTAAGACAAGCTGATTGTTTTGGAAACAAGGTCTTGCTGTGTTGTCCAGGCTGGACTTGAACTCATGGGCTCACGTGACTCTTAGCCTCTCGAGAAGCTGGGATTACAGATATGCACCATTATGCCTGGCCGAGATAGGCTTTTTAACCCATTTATGTATTATTTTTCTTTTTAATCAATTTAATGAAATATAAATCTTTAGTTCTGCAGGACTGTATAAACAGGAGTAAAACTATTACTTCTTATAGCATGCATACATTTGCTTTTCTTTAGGAAATGTCCCTTTGCTGGGTATGGTGGCACTCAGGAGACTGAGTCAGGAGGATGGCGAGTTCAAGGCCACCCTGGACTATGTAGTGAGACCCTATCTCAAGAATAAAACTATTACTTCGTATCCACAGTGGGCTAAGCACCAATGTAGGCCTACTTACTCAGCGCTGCTTAAATGTAATGAAATGACATTTCTTTGTAAAACCCTCTTTACCTGACCCTGCCTCAGTCTCTCTGGGAAGACGTTGCCTGTTTCCTGAATGTACACGACACAGACCGCAGGTGTGCTCTGCATCAGGCCCCTCAGCCTTTATGGTCACCTGGGAATCTTGCTAACATGCAGGTTTGGATTCACCGGACCCGAGCAAAGGGCTTGAGAACTTGCACCTCCCACGGACTCCCGAGGACCCCCATGCTGTTGGTCCACAGGGCACACCCTGGACGGTGAGGCGAGACCTTACCTGGAACGTAACTTGGGCCAGAAAGATGAGTTTGTCCCGCTCGAAGAGCCCCTGGGCTGTGTACATGAAGACGGAGTAGGTGATCTCGTCCGTCAGGTTGATCACTCGCTGCTTGACCTCATCCGCGGGGGTGGTCTTCTGGATGGCTTTCTCGAACACCACGTTGAAGGCCTAGGGAAGCAGTGTGAGCGAGCTGGCTCTGTGGCCCCTGCCGTGTGCTGACTGGGACTCGGGGAAGACAGGGTGGGGGTGCCGGCCCTGGACCGATCTGGCGCCCTGGCTCCCCTCCGTCCCGAATGGAGCTGCTCTGCCCTTGGTTGGCACCGCCCCAAGGCCCCTGTGAACACCAGGCCGCTCAGGGGCCACCGACCTTGAGTGAGAACTGGTAGATGGGGTTGATTTTGTTGAGGTCGTTCAGGATGAAGTAGAGCAGGGATGCCCGCTCCGCGGCAGGGCGGTAGTTCTCCCTCACCTCATTGATCTTCATTTCTGTGATTTTTGCCTCTTGTACCTCAAAACGAACAGAAGGGACGTGGGTGAAACCAGCAGGCAGACAAGCCTCAAACAGGTGGCCCCAGCCCACCCGAAGCCCTTTGCTCTGAGGGGACCCTCTGCAGACAGAAGGGTGCCAGCTGGGTCTGGCCCCTTCTCCCATCAGCCCCCTCGGGGGCTCCAGTGGCCATGGCCTCTTCCTGCCCATTGGTGCAGGCTCCTCACAGCCGAGCTGCCAACCTTCCATGTGCTCTGGCCAGGCCATGTGGCAGCCATGGGCCAGCCCTACCTTCTCCTCGATCTCGCTGGCCATGTGTTTGGTGGTCTCCAGGTTCTCTACCAAAGCAGCGTCTCCCAGAAAGTTCCCCGACGCAGCCGACAGACGGGTCAGGAGAGAGTCTTCCAGCTCCTTCAGGACAATCTTGAATTCATTCTGAGATTGGGTGAGGTTTGCCTGTGGGGGCAGCAGAGGCCCGGGGAGCACAGTTAGTGGAGCCTGGCCTTCCCTTGCCCTCCTGGGCACTGGGCCTCCCTGTAGCTGCGGTGTGGACCCTGCCAGCTGGGCTTCAAAGGAGAGGAATGACACCCAGCCTGCAAGGGCACCAATGGACCTGGGAGCCCAGCGCTGTGGAGGAACAAGAGATAGGCGAGCGGGATGCCTCTGAGGCCCGTGTGTGACCGAGACAGAGCTGGGAATGTGGCTGTGGCATGGGTGGCTGCAGAGCATCCTCCTGGGCAGGACCCTCCGAGCTGCCCAAGAACTGCTGTGAGCCCTGGCCTTCAAGGGCAGCTGTCATTGATTTGGGAGCTGAAAGAAGGGACAGCTAGGAAAGAAGAAATGACTCCTTCTGTTGGACAAAGATACGGTGCAGCACAATGAGCTGGGGCTCCTTCAGAGAGAAGCAGTGAGATGCACGGGGCCACCTCAGCGCCCAACTCGGGGCCACCCCTCAGGGCTGTTACCTTCAGCTGCTCCAGATCCGGGCGCTCTTTGGCCACCACAGTGGCCAGGAGCTGGTCCTCGAGCCCATCTCTGGTGACCAGGAAGTTGATGAGGGTGCACTGGGCTTGCATCTCGGGCTTGTAGTGTGGGTTGAAGTACTTGGTGTGCAGGATCAGGCGGAAATTGGGGTGGTACTCCACCTCCTTGTCGCCGATCTTAATGTACCTGGCAGGGAGGGAGCACAGGTGAGGCGAAATCAAGGGACAGGGCCACCTGCATACCACTTGGTGCCTGTCCCCAGGCTGGCTACCCCAGAACCCTGTGCTGGTTGCTGGGCAAACTGCAGCTCTCCTTGGGGTGACACGGGGTGTGGCCCTCTGGAGGCTCCATGTGTCCTCTCCTCTGGGGGACCCATCATCCGTCATCCACCGTGGCATTTGTTCAACTGTCTGCACAGTGCTCTCCTGGGAACCTCGACAGAAGAGCTCTGCCAGGCCCCGCCCCAGATTCAACTTAGACCACCCAAGCACTCTGGACGCTGGAAGCCCAGGGCCGCAGATCCACTGAGGTGGAGGCTTCTGTCTGGCACTGCCCTGCTCTTTCCTGATTGAGCTTATCTTTGGGATCCTTTGTCTAACTGCACACACTGGGTACCAGCACTCATGCCCCGGCCTTCTCGGAGTCTAGGGCATCAGCATATTTACCTGCCCCTCTGGCCTGGACTTTTCCCGTGGCCCTACACTGAAAGGTGCCTCAGTGCTGACATTTACATTTTTACATGATTTAACGTTTTCTTTTCTTTTTGGTACTGGAGATCGAACTTGGGGCCTTGTGCTTGTGAGACAGGTGCTGGAACCACTGAGCTAAACCCCCAGCCCTTTTCTTTCATTTTTAAATTAAAAAATTTTTCTTTGTGCCACTGGGGATTAAATCCAGGGTTCTTTGCACTGAGCTCCATCCCCAGCCACTTTTACTTTTAAAATTTTAACACAAGGTCTCAGTAAATCACCCAGGTTTGGTTTGATTTTGTGATCCTTCTGCCTCAGCCTCTCAGAGGGCTGAGGCATGCACTGCTACACCCAGCTACGATATACATATTATAAAAGCAATACAAGCTTAGAGCATTGACTGGTAAGAACATTATCCGGGCATATAAAAAAAGGGAAACTGATACTTATTACAACATGAATGAGCCTTGAAAACATAACGCTAAGGGTAAAAATCCAGACATAGGAGACACGTATTGCAAGCTGGGACATCACGGTGCCCCCTGTAATCCCAGGTACTTTTGGAGGCTGAGGGAGGAGGATCAAAAGCTCAAGCCCAGCCTGAGCAGGTTAGCAAGATCCTATCTCAAAACTGGAAAGTAATGAAAGGGCCAGGGATGTAACTCTGTGCAAAGACCCTAGGATCGGCCCCTAGTACTGCAAAAACCAACCAAACAAACACAAGCACTTGGGAGGCTGAGGCAGGAGGATCACTGTGAGTTTGAAGCCAGCCTGGGCTACACAGTGAGTTCAAGCCCAGCCTGAACTACATAGCAAGACCCTGAGTTAAAACAAATGAACAAATAAACACACAGATACTGCATGATTCTATGTGTATGAAATGTCTAGAATGGCCAGAATCACAGTAGCAACCTGAGGCAGATCAACAATAGTTGCTTAGGGCTTGGGAGGGAGGATGCATGGAGACTGACGTTTGATGGGTACAAGGTTTCTTTCTGGGGCGATGAAAAGGTTGTGGAACTAGATGGGTGATGATTGCACAATATGTACTAAATGCCACTGAATCGGACACTTTATTATGGTTAATTTCACCATAATTTAAATCACGAAATACAATCTCAAGATTTACAAACTGCATAAGAAAAGAAAGAAGGAAAGCACGCCTATGGCACGGCAGGATAGACGCCTCACTGTGAGCGGGGTTCTTTCCAGCCTCCCTCAGGCCTGGAGTCCCTCACCCCCTCCGCACCGCATGTTGGCAAGGGCCTGCAGTTTCCCAGGAAAGCAGAGGGAAGTCTGAGCCGCTCCTCCGCCCACACACCCAAGCCTCCACATGGGCGTGTTAACCCAGGTTAAGCCCAGAGGCGGAAACGACTCACTTTCCCTTTTTTATTGTGTTCCTGCCCAGTAACGGGTCCAGTACAGGGTCCACGCTTTCGCCAATATTCTCGATAAGCAAGATGTCCCCTGCTGAGATGGCCTGCTGGATGATGTCCAGGTAGCTATGGGGACAGCACAGAAGCCAGTTCACAACAGCGGGCCCAGGGTGGGAGCCCTGCCTGCCCTGGAGGTGGCCCCAGTGACGGGGTGGAGAGGTCACCACTGAGCCAACCGCTCATCCTTCCCTGCAAGGAGTTGGAGCCCTTCTTAAGCCACCCCATGCTCTTAGGAGACTGGAAGTAAAAACGGGAGCCTCCCCATCCACGTTCCAGTCTTGTGTGCTGGTCCAACAGACTAGGAAGGCAGGCAGGGCTGCAGCTGTTGCTTCCCACCCGGAAGGTGGATGGGCACCACAGGAGAGAGGAGAAAATGATCAGCCTGAAGCCTCTAGCCACCAGTGGAAGAGCAAGCTGTGAGCTGGTCCAGTTCCCTTCCTCTGCAGGGGCAGCAGTGACCAGGAAGAGAGGGGGCCCTGGTTTGATTCTATAGTGCTGGTGCGGTCCACCCAGACCAGATTTTTAATCCTGTGCTGTATTCGTGTGCCGAAGTTGTGTCTGCAGGCACGTCAGCCAGTTTTACACTGCCTCCCAAGCCCCCGATTCTGCCCCTGGCACACACCTCTTCTGTCCCAGGCGGATGGCTTTCAGTTCACTCCCGTATTTGCTTTTGATCCACTTGATCCCTTGCAGCTGGGCATCCACAATAAGGGGCCAGCGCTCTGTGTTGCACAGGATGGTGGCATTCTCGGTGGACATGCGGTCACTGGGGAGGCCCTGGTTGTTCCAAGAGGCCACATCTGCGTCATCCGTCAGCAGGCTCAGGGGATCCAGGCCTTCTGTGATGGGGATGGGGACCTGCCGAGTGAGGGAGGGCACTGTCATAGAAGGGCAGTGCGCCCTAAGCACCCGATGGAAAGCAGCTCTCGAATGCCACCACAGCCTATGTTAGAAGCTGGAGGAGCCCACGTGATCGGGGAGCAAACAGCCCTGGTATCTGAAATGGCAGCTTTGTAACGCAGCCAGGAATGTCTCCCCCAGCAAGATGGGCCTTTCTAAGCCCTGGATGGGCCAAGCCTCTGCCTCGAAGTGAGGGTGCAGTGGAACTGCTGCCCTGCTGGGGACCCCCCACTTTCCCGAGTTATGAACAGAGCTGTACTTCTTACCTTTAAGTTATTTATGTAAGGGACCCAAAATTTATCCATCAGTTCACTTCGGTAGTTCTTGGTGAAGTAGCCCACGTAGGAGACAAAGGCGGAGACCAGCAGGACGTCCCCACACAGCGTTACCCCCTGGCTTTTGAAGTTCCCCACCGACTCGGCCCAGCGGACGTTTTCTGAAGCGAGTCCTCCCACCAGCCTGAAAGAGGAGTGAGGACACGGCTGGGGGGCTGGGCGGGCCAGAAGACCAGTGCTCCGCCTTTAAATGGGTCCTTGCCAGGGCTCCTGCTCAGCAGTTAATATGCTGGGCCGGAATCAGGAACGCTGTGGCCCCCGGGTCATCTGCGTCCATGTCCTGTCCACACTGCCTCTGAGCCTTTCACCCACAGCCTGAGGCTGCTTCCTGGACACACCTGAGCCCATGCTTGGCTCACAAGTGGTGGTGTCCAGGTGGGGACCATGGCGGGGAGCACCTGGCCCTGCGTGTGTATCCTACTCAGCAGGCCACCGGCGTGAGTCTGGTCCCTGACCCTAAATGTGCACCATGAGTATGAGCAGAATGTTCAGCGTGTTGAGTGTCGCTGCCTGGCACACACAACTGGGAGGTGTTGGTAGTGCCACCAGCAGCCCTGACTCCCTAAGGACCTAAAGTCCACTCCGATATCCTCCCAGGCAAGGTCAGCTCCCCCCACTTATGGCAGGGTGTGTCTGCACCACCCTGAGGCCGAACCCAGCAACCAGGTTCCCAGGTCATGCTGACCACAGACCAGTCACTGGCCACCAGCCCACTGGGGAGGAGCAGATCCAGGAATGAGCTGGAAGCTGGCCGTGGTGGCACACCTCCCACTGTGGAGGCTGAGGCAGGAAGATTACAAATTTGAGCCCAGCCTAAGGGGCTTAGTGACTTAGTGAGACCCTGTCTCAAAAGAACAGAAAAAGTGCTGGGAACATAGTTCAGTGTAAAGGCCCCTCAATCCCCAGTACCACAAAATAAAATAAAATAATAAAACAGAGCAAAACAGGGCCAGGATGTAGTTCAATGCAAAGGCCCCAGGTTCAATCCTCTAAGCAACCAAACAAAAAAAGTGTCGAAATTTCATCTGCTGGAAGTCTGCTTTCAGCTAAAACGGACTTACCAGAACTGGATTTATCCTCTTGCCTACTAAAGAAACAAAGCTGGGTGTGGTGGCACCGTGTGCAATCCCAGCATTCAGACAGGCCGGGCAATTTAGTGACTTAGAGAGACTGATCTCGAAATAAAAAAATAGAAAAAGGGCTGGGGATGTAGCTCAGAGGGAAGGCCCTGGGTTCAATTCCTAGTAAAAAAACAAGTGGAAAAAAAAAGGATCTGGGCCTAGAACTAACTCTGCCAGTGCCCTGCCAAGGCCCCAGGGCTCAAGCTCCAGGTGCCAGACCGCCAAGGGGAGCGTTCTGCACATGAAATTCTCACTGGATTTCAAGGGCTAGGGACAAAAACAAGCACCTAAAATAGCTCACTGATAGTTTTTACACTGACCATACAGTGAAATGAGAAAATTCTAGATATTTCTGAACTATACAGCAAGACCCTGTCTCACACACACACAGAAAAGATATACATATATATACATATACAAAATCAATTTCACTTGTTTCTTTGTCTTTTTTTTGAGATAGAGTCTCACTAAATTGCCCAGGCTGGCCTCAAACTTGTGATCCTCCTGCCTCAGCCTCCTGAATAGCCCGGATCCCAGGCCTGTGCTGCTGAACCTAGCTTTTCTTTGTGCTCCTTAAATCACCAGTTCCCGAGTTTTTTTTATACTCTAGACTGGTTTCATGGAAGATAATTTTTCCACGGGCCAGGTTGGTGGTGGTCTTGGAGGGATGCAGAGGAGCACACAAGCTAGATCCCTCAAACGTGCAGTCCAAGGTAGGACCCGAGCTCCTATGAGAATCTCATGTGGCTGTCAAGCCGGCAGGAGGTGGAGCTCAGGTGGTGACGCCAGCCGTGTGGAGCCCAGGTGAGCACAGATGAAGCCTGGCTCGCTTCACGGCTGCTCACTTCCTGCTAGGCAGCCTGGTTCCTAACAGGCCATGGACCAGTACCAGTCCACAGCCCAGGGCTTGGAACCCCTGCTTTACAGGGAGCTGCTGCAAGAGTTAAAAGATGTGAACCCCATTCGACTCCTGGTAGACAGCTCTGCCCTCCTCCTGAATCCGTGATATGAGCCAGCCAGTGAGAGTTCCCTGGCTGGGAAATACTAAGAAATAACCCAGAAAGCCTGTGCCCCATACCGCAGGGCTTACACAGGACAAGTAAAGTACAGTTGGCCCTCACTGGCCATGGGTTTAACCCACTGCAGGTGGAAAATATTCAGAAAAAACTGCATCTGTCTGGAACATGCACACCATTTCCTTGTCATTGTGCTCTGAACAACACAGTGTGACAACTGCATGCCTAGCATTTTTATGGTGTCAGGGAATGTAAGTCGTCTAGGGGCGGTCTGAACCCTAGGGGAGGGTTGCGAAGGTTATATGCAAATGTTCTGCCATTTTACACCAGAGCCTTGTGCAGCTGCAGTTTGGTATCTGTGGGAGGCCCTGGAACAGCTCCCTTTCCCAGGATGCCCAGGGACCAGTGTCATCCCTGGAGCACGCTCCTGGGGATGGAGTTCGGGGCTGAGCTGGGTCACTCGGGACTCTGTGGTGTGACAGGCTCACTTTCCTGAGGCTGGCAGAGTGTACGGGGGTCCCCACCCAAGATTATCCTAATTACTTTGAGCTCAAAAAGCAAAAGCTGCAACCTGGCTGTGTCCGCATGGGCTCCTTCCTCTTCCTCCCAGGGGTTCTGAGGGGCCTAAGAGACAGGAGAGGTGACCCTGGGGAGGAGCCAGCTACCTGTTAGCCAGGGAGATCACTCTATTGGTGGCATCAGCCTCCTGCTGACACTTGATCTTCTCAGCTGTTGCTTTTTCAAATGCTAATGTTAGGTTGCTCAGGTTGGCACTGAGTTCCTGGAAAATCAAGTCAGAAAGGTCCTGGAATAATGATGCCAGGCATTCCCAGCTCCCGGTGTGTGCTGAGCATGGAATGGCACAGCTTATAAGGGCCCAGTGCCCTCCTGAGCACGGAGGGGTGCGTACCACGCAGCCCCTGGCATGCTCTGGTGCCCACCTCTGCCTGCACTCTCCTGAGCTGCTTAATCATTCACGAGGGCAGGCCGAGCCAACCCATCTGAACAGAGGTATCGATCAGGCAGCATGAGCAAGTGGCTTGGTGTTTTATAGGGCAGTGGGCGAGTAAGCACTTACCGCAATCTTGTTCTTGATGCGGGACAGCTTCTCCTGTGCTTCTGCCAGCTCAGCGTTGGCCTCCTCCAGGGCCTGCCTCTTGGGTGCCACGTTGCAGTAGACTTCGTAGAAGCGGACAATGTTGATGCACCAGGAGCAAAGGCCCGCGGCGGCTGTGGACTTGGAGCGAATGAACTCGGGGTCGAATGTGGGGTTGCCTTGGTAGGGTCTGTTGAGGAAACTGGTGCTGCATGGGCTCTGCCAGGATATGGATCCTGGTTTCAGCCTCCCCTGGATGGCTGGGCATTGTAGGCTGCTGAGCCACGGATGGCAGCAGCAGGACACCAACAGGAAGTGGCAGAACCAGGATTGGCCACCAAGCTCTCACGTAGGCCCCCAGTGTCAGGGCTGTCCTGAGAGCAGCTTGCACAGCAGCCTTGCTGCAGCAGCCTCAGCAGGGGGACCACCCCTTCCTGGGACTCAGGGAGCTCCAGTTCCTCACCCAAGGTGGCACAGAGGCCCCGTCCACCGCACCCACTCTGCCACTCACCAGGCAGAGTGGCCAGGCACAGTGAGACCCAAGTTCCCACTGAGTTTGTAGGGAAGAGACATCCAAAAAGGAATGCTAAAGGGACCCAGAGGTGCACCCACCGCTGCAGTGCAGGCCCTCTAGACATACGGGTTTAAAAAGCGATGACAACGTCATCAAATGCAACAAACAGCTGTCGGCAGCAAGAAATGGGAATGGATAATTCAAAATCTTCACTGGACAGTAATTTGAATTTCAGCTGGGAAAGTGGCCAACAAATCTCCCTCTGGTTTCCTGGGTGCTGTGTTTGGGCTGACATTAAAGCGAGTGTGCATCTTTTACACGCGCACCCCATGGGCAGTCTCGCAGGTGGTGTGTGCTGAGGAGGAGACGTTCTTTGAGTCACTGCTTATGATAGCCTCGTGGAAGCGGTCCAAACCCACAACGGCGCAGGAGCTATGATTTGGCCCCAGCCAGGTTAGACCGAAGTTTACAGGTCAAACTTAGGAAGCGCTTTTGTAACATATGCAGAAGTTGTTTTGCTCACAATATGAAGTATAAAATCATTGTGTATTTTGAATATTATTTCAACTATGGAAAACCTGAGAAAAAAGACTGAAAAGAAATATTCCAAAAGTTTTTCTGGACTGGCATGTGGCTCAGTGGTAGAGCACTTGCCTAGCGCATGCAAAGCCCTGGGTTCCATCCCCAGCTCTCCCTGGGGGGAGGAGAGAAAATATACGCATGAAAACATCTTGACAGTGGCAGCACCTCGTGATGGACTTACTGTGCTTTCCTTCTTGCTTTCCCCTTAGACTTCTGCCTTGACCAAAGGGTTGTCAGTAGTTCAGCCCCTCCCTCACAAGGGGCCTGCTGCAGCCATGGGTGTGGCCTTCCCTCTAAAGCAGAGGCAGGTGGCTCCTGAGATCGGGCTGCCAGAGGATGGCCAGACGAGGACCACCAGGGCCTGGGGTGCTCACAGAATGGAAGGGGTGCCTTATGAACGTGAGCTTGTTGAAAGTTATGGGGTAAAATGTGGGATCCCCAGAATGCCCTTACAAGTCCCAAGGGCACCCCAGAGGGAGCCACTGACAGCCCCTGGGGCTCCTTCCAGATGTGGTATCTTCTCATGGGACCAGTGGCAAGAAGGACACACAAGGCCCCAGCTAGTGTAATACACATATGTATGTTTTAATATTGGTGCACGCATGCATGCATGCATGTTATATGAGAATGCACACACTGCATTTATGTGCATGTGTGCACACACGTACATTTTAGCATGTGTACGCATGTATGTGTAGTGTGGATGTGTACCTCTTAGCACACATGCATGTGTGTGCACAGCACATGTGTATGTTTCAGTGTGTGTGTGTGTGTGTGTGTGTGTGTGTGCGCTCAGTCCTCTGACGGGGACTGGGACCCCAGGGTTCCCGGTTGCAGAGCCTGTGAGCTGCGTGTTCCTGCCGCGGGTGCCGACTAGGGGAGCAGCAGCTTAGATTTCCAGTGCAGGCCTTCCCACCTGCCCCAGCTTGCTCGGGTGGAGGAGACAGAGGGGGATGCGACTCCCCACCGAGGCCGAGCTTTACCTCTACACCCTGATAGCTCAGATAGAAACGCATTTGCCTGGGGTCGCCCACCATTCTTGGATTCCAGCTGGCTCAGTCTGCCCAAGTCCCTGAGCCCCAGGGCAGGGACGCGTCTAGGGGCTGGTCACAGTGGCCCGTAGGAGATCCTGGGCCGAAGTGCCCTGGTGCGTGGAGAACCAGGGTAACTGCAGCCTGGACTCACTTGAATGCTTTCAGGCAGGCCTCGGGGATGTGCTCCTTGTCAAATTTCTTCAGGGAGTCCAGGAAGGTGTCCACTTTGCCCATCATGATCTTCGCAGCCTTCCAGGTCTTGTCCTTGGGGATCTTGCCCCCCGGTGCAGTCAGAGTCATGACGGCAGCTGTCACATTGACCACAGCGTCCGGGGGCGACCCGAAGGACTTCAGCTCCGTCAGGTTGTTCTGTGGAGGACAGGAGCCGCATGAGCCCACTGTCACTGAGCCCACTGATGGGCCAGGCTCCGCCCCTTTCATTTCCTTGTCACCTTATTCAGTGTGTCCAAGGCCTCTTGGGCCGCCAGCAGGGCCGGCTCTGCCTTGGCCAAGTCTGTCTCACAAGCCTTTTGTTTCTCAGTGACGTTCTGGAAGGAGGCCGCACAGAATGGTCAGGGCAGGCCTGTCTGTCTGTCTGTCTGTCCATGGGGGCTGGGCGATGGGGTGAGGAGGGGCTATGGAGGGGAATGAGGGGTGTCCCCCCCAACAGCCAGGGCCCAGCAGCCCTGAACGTTACAGGAGGCCACAAGGCCTTTGCTGCCTGTGCCCCTGCTTCCTCTGCCCTGTCCCTCAGTGGCCGGTTCTCAGGTCATCAGCAGAGGTGGGATGCCGCATTGGGAACCATTCCTTCTACTGGCGCCATCCAGACACAGTGCTGGCTTTGAGGTCATTTCATATCTGAACCATTGCTCGATCTCTCCAAAATGGAGCCCTTCAGAGTGTGCAGCTTATCCTCCCTCTAAGAAGGCAGAGCCTGCCCCTCTGTGCACGTGTGAGTCACTCACTCTCCAGCTCAGGAAGGACCCCGGGAGCCACTGGATGCTGAGCAGAGGGCAGAGGACGCAGGTCTGGGTGACAACACTCACCAGGGGCCCCACAGCGAAGGATTAGGGGATGTCTCTGCAGCCTCCGCCACGGCAGGGCAAAGAACCTCCCTGAGGATCCCTTTCCGCACCCTACTTTGGTGGAACCCGACTAAGGGAATGGGACGTGGGAGGCACTCAGCCAGCCAGCGGAGAGGGGTAGCACCCCGCTCTCTGCCCTGGAGCATCCCCGAGTTGGACGTCCTGGATGAAGGGCTGGAGAGGAGATGCTGGGACATTAGCTGTGCTGTTTCCGCAGCAGACGGCAAGTTGCTGCAAACAAGGATGCAGGAGTCGGGTCCTGCCGATCCTAACCAGGCCACCCACCCATCTGAGACCTTGATTTACGGATCACTCCAGCCTCAGATTCCCCATCTGCCTAACAGGCTGCAGTTATGTAGGACGAAAGGAGAAAGGGGCCACATTCCCGGCCACTCTGGCTCCCACCCAGCACAGGTGGGAACCTCAGACCCCGCTGTTGGCCCAGGGAGGGGGCTGTCACCTAAGATGGGAAAAGTGACTTGGTGAGTGGATGCTGCTGCCATCACAAGAGAGCAGGCAGCAACTGCTCAGTGTAAAACGCTGTGTAGACGGGAACCCAGGACACAGAGGGCAGGGGGAGGATGATTAACCAGCCGCTACACGACCTCCAGGCTGCAAAGGGGCTAAAGCCATTGCCCTGAGCAATGGTCTCCACCTCGGCCACCCACCCCAGGCCAGTGATGTCCGTGCCCCTGGTGGTGCCCGGGGCAGAGGTCTGAGACCAGGGCTCCAACAGCGGCTTCTCAACCCCTCAGGTGGTCACCGATCCTTGGGCTCTGGTTAAAATGCAGACAAACGGCATGGTGGCACACACCTGTAATCTGAGCACGCTGGAAGGCTGAGGCAGGAGGATTGCAAGTTTGAACCCAGCTTAGGCAAATTAGTGACTTAGCAAGACACTGTCTCAAAAAATAAAAAGGGTTGGGGACGTAGCCCAGGGCAAAGGCCCTGGATTCGAGCCTTGGGTATTAAATTAATCCTCGGTATCTCCAAAGAAAATAAATGCAGACGACGTGCCATCAACAAAGCTGGGCTGGGGTGGTGGTGCCACTCTGAGGACCTTGGCTGCAGGGTGGGCATTTGCCTGCGGAAAGCCCTCTTCTGGCCAGGGTTGGCCCTGGGGGCCAGGCCCTCCGTCCAGGGCCCTGCTTTGGGAAGCCCATCTTGCATGCACACCTCAGCCTTTCCCATGTCTGCAGGTAGCAGCGGACCCAGCGGGGGGCCAGGCCGAGGTGCACAGTGCGGGCAGCTTCCCGAGGCTGTCCTGGACGGCCTGGCCTACCTTGTTGATGACCTCCACCCTGATTTCCTCCTCGTCGGCAATGGCTTTCTCTTTGCTGACTTTCTCTGTTTCCACACCAACTACCTGGATCAGCTTGTCTGCGTTTTCGTTCTTCTGCTTGAGCTCTATCTCCTGAACCGCCAGCTTGGCCTTCAGATCGTCCACCTACGGAAGGAGAAGCCAGAAGCTGGCATGGGGGTTGTGGCTGGACCGCACTGCCCTCCACAGTGCATGGAGGCCGGCAGCCACGGGACCTCGCAGAGGAGTTGGGGTGCTGGGAGACCCATTTTGAGGGCTCTTCATTTTCTCAAAGGTTGGTATTTACGAGCACCAACTGTGTACACAGGGTCACGTGTGGAAGACACATTCCTGGTGCTGTAGGGGTTGGCAGTCAAGGTGCCTGGATTAAAAAATATGTCAATTCAGTCACAGTGTGGAGGGGTTCAGGGGCCCCAGGGGCTGTCCAGGCTGATAGAAGAGTGAGAAGGAAAACATGGCTGGGGAATCAGAAAGCCCCCTGGGAAGCCAATGTGAAGCCCCAGCTTGGTCCTGACCTGGGCAGGGAGGAGGGGTCAGTTCACCAGGCTAGAAAGATGAAGAGCTTGGGACTCCATTGTGGAGGATATCTAAGGCCAGGCAGATGACCTGAAAATCAATACAGCCTGAAAGAAAGTATGGCGGAAGCCTTTTCAGCCTGGCACCTCAGTAGGAATGGTGCATAAAAATGGATGTCTTCCCGCTGACCACCCTGGATTCAAGAACCGGATCTTCCTGGATGCAGGGCACCAGCCCTCACCTGTCCACAGCGCCCACTGGAAAGTCATTGTTAGGAAAGCCCTTTGACTCTCTATATAAACTGGACCATTGCTTTGTATCTCCGGTCTAGACATGAAAGTCTCAAAGGCAGGAATCCTGCTCGTCCCACTTGATGCACGCATGGCCCCCTCGCGTGGCCTTTCCCGTGGAAACCTGTGACACTGGCAGCACCCTGAGGCCTACCTGAGAAGCCGTGCTCTGCAGCTTCATCAGCCCATTCTCCAGTCTCTCAATTTTGGCCACCAGTTCCGTCCGCTTCTTGCCCAGCAGGTTCTGGTAGAGTTTGATCTGCTCCAGAAAGGTCTTGGGTGTGGTGTAGTTGTAGCGGTGCTCAGTGGCCAGGTACATCTTGGACATCTCATTGACAGTGGTGTGCACGTAGGCCATGAAGAGGCTGATGGAGGCCTTCGCTTCTGGCTGCAAGCACGAGATGAGGTGGTCATCCCTGTCCAACCCAGCACCTCCCTGCTTCTGCCAGGTGGGGTTTCCAGGATGCACCTGGGCCCTGGACAAGATGTGCTGCCTCCCACTGAAGAGGCCCTTGGAGCTACGCCTCAGAAACGGTCCAGGCGACATTATTTTTAATTCGATTAATTGGAAAATGTGTTTGTTCCACACATGCTTCTTTGGTATCCATATGGTGGCCCTGGCTGGTACCTGTGGCTATTCCCAATCCTAAGGGCTCCTGTCTGGGGGACTGGAACCCAGATCTGTGCCCTGCCCGCCTCACCTGAATGCCCTCGGTTTCCTCCAGGAAGCGAGCACTGACTGACACCAGTGCTTCTTCGGGCCACTCGTGGAACCAGTCGATGGCAGTGCAGTTGACCACGGCAGGGAATTTTCTTGCTCGCACCCGCAGGATGGAGCCCACAGGAGAGAAACACAGGATCACCTAGACGTGGGCACAGGCAAGCCGCTGGCTGGGCAGCCAGGCCAAGGCCAAACCTGCCGCTGCTGCAGTGAGCTCCTTCATGAAGCCCAGTGCTCTGTGGGGCCCAGCGTCCGCAGGCCCAGGGTGGACAGGTATGCTCTGAGTGTGGGGTGCAGGATGGCTGTGTGCCACCACAGATCACCCTCTAACTGATTTCTCTGCTCTCGCTGTGCAGTGAGGGTGCGAGGTAACCCCTACTTCTAAGACAAATCTGCCTGAGGAAGAAGCAAGGAATGGCATCCACACAGGGCAGACGAGGCCTGAGAACGGGGAGGCGGTGGTGTCTTCTAGGTTCAGTTCGAGACACAGAACCTAGGTAAGGACACTAGGGACCCTGGGAGCCCCGCTGGAGGAGGTGGGGTAAGGCAGGCCCCGAGGTGCCTTTGGCTGGATGGGAAGCACCCTTCTCATGGAGCTTCTGCCTCCCCTCTTTCCTCCTCCTCTGCTCCCTTTTTTTGGGGTGCAGTTTGCTGGACATGCCACTGCATGGGGTTGGCTAACTGTTCCTCTGATTTCCCAGCTCTCTCTAGAGACATGAGGGGGGCACCGCCCTGGGCTGGCAGGACCACGCTGAAGGACAGCCACGGACTGGGAGCCCTGGCCAGGAAACCCCGGTCCCACAAACAGCTCTCACTGATGGGCTGGAGAGGACACTGGCTTTACTGTGTCCCGCAGGGGAGGAGTGAGCACCTGCAGACCTGATGGGGCCGTGGGGCTGGACCCTCCCCAGGCAGCCACCCTCCTGAGCTCTGAAGAGGAAGACCGCCAGGGTCCCAGGTGCACTCCATCTTGCTCATGGACAGAAAATGCTTCCTGTGGCCCTGAGACACCTCTGAAGGCCCACAGGAAATAATCCCCGCCACCCCACTGTTGCTTCAGGGTTTCTATATCCTGGGAAGAACGGATCCAACTCCACAGAGCCAGGCAACAGGGAGCTGAGCGGCCCCGGACCCTGGCTGGCTGGCATGGCCCTACCTTGAGCTGCCTGCGCACTTTCTCGATGAAGAACTTCCAGCAGGCCTCCCGTGTGTCGGCCATGCCAAGCGACTTCACCTGCGGTCGCATGGAGGATATGATATTCTCCACCTCGTCGTCTGTGAACAGCCCCGGGATCTCGCCTGAGGCCAACAGGTCGTTGATCAGCACCAGGAACTGCTCCTCAGCCACCTGAGAGTCGGTCATCAGGAACACCGAGGGCACGTTCTTCACCGCGGTCTTGATGTACTGAGCGGCCAAGTCAAGCTGGACAAAACAAGGACCACAGGGGCTCCCTTAGGGACACCCCAGGCAGCCACCCGGAACCCACACTGGGGCCAACTTCCTGGGATGGTTGGGTCTGCAGCGGGGACCTAACCCATAAGTGGGGCATGGTCATGCCCATCGCAGCCAAAACAGTTGTCGTGTGGCGGGGCTGTGGGATGAAATAGTTTCAGCCTTAAAAAGGAAAGATGGCCAGGTATGGCAATGCATGCCTGTGATTCCAGCACTTGGAGAGGCTGAGGCAGGAGGACTGAATTTGAGCCAGTCTGGGCATTTTAGCGACTCAGGGAGATGCTGTCTTAAACAATAGAAAGAGCTGGAGACGCAGCTCGGTGTAAAGGCCCTGAGTCCAGTCCCTAGGACTGAAAAAAAAAAAGTTCTGACATGTGCCGCACCACGGACAACCTTGAGGACGCAACTCTAAGTGGAATAAAAGGAGACAGAAGGACAAACCCTGCGATCCCACTTCTAGGAGTTTTGCCGAGTGGCCGCACTGGAGATACAGACCATAGAAAGGGGGTGGCCAGGGGCCGCAGGAGAAAGTGGGAAGCTGTTGTTTAGGGAGGACAGGGTTTCCGATGCACAAGCCAAAAAGAGTTCTGGAGACGGACGGGGGTCCTGGCTGTGCAGTGTGAACGGCCGGCGCCACTGCACCGTGCACCAGAAACGCTGTGTGTGAGGAGGAAAACCCAACAAGCCCTTCCCGGAAGCCCTCGGAGAGGCCCAGTGAGTGCAGCCCAGGCTTGGGCTGGGGGACCCCACCCTGGGAGGGGTGAGTCGTCCTCAGAGTGGTCCACACACGCAACTCCCTTCATATCCCAGGAGGGGTAAAAGAAACACTTGGCAAAATGACTTTCTACCAATTCTGGAAGAATGAATGAAGAGGTAAGAAAATAAAGTGTGTTACGAAATGTGACTAGCTTGCTACTTTTGAAAAAATTGTGCCAATTTACACGTGTATGCGCATTAAGCAGTGTCATAGGCTTGGGATGTAATTTAATGGTCCAGCGCTTGCCTAGTGTGTGCGGGTGAGACCCGGCGTTCTATCTCCTGCACTGCAAAAAAAAGGGGAAGGAAGGAGAAATGAAAGAAGGAAGAGGGAAGGAAAGAAGGAAGAAAGGGAGGGAGGGAAGAACTACGTATCCAAGCACTGATGGGAACTTTTGGCCAGCATGGTGGTACACACACCTGTGATCCCAGCACTCTGGGAGGCTGAGGCAGGAGGATCCCAAGTTCAAGGCCAGCCCAGGCAACTTAGCAAGAGCTTGCCTCAAAATAAAAAAGGGCTGGGGATAAAGCTCAGCATGAAGGCCGTGCACTCAATCTCCAGCACTGAGGGGAAAAGTGATCTTTCAGGGTTTTGGTAGCTTATCTAGTTTCCTTTTTTTTTTTTGGTACCAGGGATCGAACTCAGGACCTCATGCTTGCAAGGCAGGTGGCGGAACCACTGAGCTAAATCCCTGGCCCTGCCACCTCTGTTTTGTTTGTTTTTGCTTTTTTTTTTTTGGTACCGAGAATTGAACTTGGGTCCTTGCGCTTGCGCAGCAGGCAGTGAAACCACTGAGCTAAATTCCCAGCCCAAAAACATTTCTTTTTTTCTTTTTATTTATTTTTTTTTTATGGTACTGGGGATCGAACTCGGGTCATTGTGCTTGCGAGGCAGGCGGCGAAACCACTGAGCTAAATCCCCAGCAGGCCCTCTACTTTTAATGGGACATACAGGCCTCTGTAATTTTGTAAAAGATTTTGCAAGCAGGTGCTCTGTGTAGCCTAATTCTATCCCCTGGGTGCGAGTCCACCCCCTGGGAGTCTCCTGCTCAGAGAAGCACTGCAAGGTCTTCCTCTTGAAGTTGACTGGAATGGACTAGGGGTCAAAAGCAAGCCTCAAATCCCATATTCTTGACAAGCTAAAACTATTTTTAAAAAGCAAAGAGGGACCAGGGCGTGGTGGCACATGCCTGTCATCCTAGCCCTTGGGAGGCTGAGGCAGGAGTATCACCCGTGAGTTCAAGGCCAGCTTGGGCTACATGGTGAGTTCAAGGCCAGCCTGAACTGCAGAGTGAGACCTGTCTATAAAAAAAACAAAAAAAAAACAAAGTGAAGGGAAGCTTTGAGCTTGGAAAGCAGAGGCTGCAGGTAGCTCTCAGGAGGCAGAGTCTCAAGTGAGCCTGACAGCAGCGACTCTAGGAAAAGCTGCCATTCTCACTGTCAGAGATCAAGCTCCCAGGCTGGAGACCGCGATGCCAGAGTCCGAGACTGACTGCATGAGCGGCTCAGCGCACACCTCCCGCAAGCAGGAAGCCCAGCCCCTGCTTCCAGATTCCCAACCCAGAGAGGATTTTGAATGGGGTAAGATGGGAAGGCAAGTGACCCTGCCGCCCACCGAGCAGAGCTCACAGGCCTGGCGTGGAGCCGGGCAGCCCCGCTGGGAGATGTCTTTCAGGACTTCTGGCTGTCTCCTGTGCACCCCCAGGAGAACCTCTTCCTGTCTGGAGCCTGACCCTGTGGGTTTGCAGGGCAACACCTCCCCTGTTGTGCCCCCTCCCTCTCGGCCTCACCGTGGTCCCTTGCCCTGCCCACCCACATGCTGAGCTGCTGGGACTCTGCCTTCCCCGTCTGTTCTCCCCGGTGAGTGCCCACAGTCCCCACGTCCCCCTTCCTGTGCTTCTGAACCCCGCTGTGTCGCCCGCCTCCCTGTGTACTGCCCCTTCCCAGACACCGGCCCTGGGAGAACAGCCTCCCGGCCTTCCCCCCTGCACGGTCTGCACCTGCTCCCCATCTCGGACCAGAGTGCCATGTGCACTCACCACTGTCCCCGTGAGGCACCATGCTGTCCCTCCCCGGGCCAGGAGGACGGGCGCACCCCGAGCGGCACTTTCGCTTGCCAATGTCATGCCCCAGAGAGAGGGAGGAACGTGCAGCCGAGTATGGGAGCAGGTCCAAGTGGACAGGAGGAAGGGGTGGCTTCTCAGCCCACAGGCCCTTTCCAGCACTCGGTCAGCTCCCCGCCCAACCCTGACGGACAGCCGCTCCTTGGCCTCCCTGTGCACGGTGGGGACCTCAGGGAGGCTGCTCAGCCCTGGAGACCTGGCTGAGGGGAGCCCGTGAGGCGTGGAGGGGTGGGGTAGAACCTGATCCCGAGGGATCTGGCCTGGCACCCCACACACGCTCTGCCACCTCCCATCACCTCCGTGTCCCCAACGCATCAGGTCACCCCTCCTCTGGGCAGATGTCTTGGTGCAGACTTGTTTTCCCGGGACCAAGACCAGGGTTTCCCAGATACTGCACAACAGCCTTCAGGGGCACTTCCTGGCCCTTTCCTGCTGCGTCCATAACCTGTCCTGGGCACCCATGGCTTCAGGGATGGGGCACACTTTACGGCGATGTATTAAAGCATCATGACCGCGTGTGCTGTGTGGAGGTGTGCAGCGGGGCGGGACGTCACTGCGACTCTGTCCTGGAACCGCAGCACCATCCTTGCTCAGGCCTTTGCTCAGGCCTCCCATGTCCCGAAGCCCCGCTTGTCCCTCCCCTAAGCTCCAAGTGCACAGAGGCTGCTTAATAAATAGCAAAAGATCTCAAGTCGGGTGTGGGGTGAAGTATGCTAGGCAGCAGACCATGGCTGCCGTGGCCGATGCCCATGGTGGAAGTGCTAAGACTGACCACCCAAGACTGGCCCTGACCCAAGGAACTGGGAACCAGGTGTCCAGAGAGAGAGCAAGGAGCGACACAAATCAGCACGACTTGGCACAGACTGGGAGCAGGAAAACACACAGCTCCAGGCAGGGGACGCAGACAGCCCGCGCAGGGGGTGGGGACAGCAGGGCGGCCCCACTCTGTGAGTGTCCAACCAACCGGACCCTCACGGGTCGCTTCGATTCTGAGAGCAGCGTGCGGGAAGCCCTGTCTCAAGAGGCCCTTTCCCTTAACGCTGGGATTTACAAATAGAGCAGACCCTTTACACAGAGAGTTGAAGCCTCCGGAAAGTGGAGGACAATGGAAGAGGAGCTGGAAGCTTGCCCAGGGTGGCTGGCCCTGGCTCGGCCTGCTGTCCTCACCGGCCTGCACGCAGCCCAGCTCCTGGGCTCGGAGCTCCAGTGGACTCCGCCTGGCCCGCACAAGCCCCCAATCCTGCCAGAGACTGCCCGGGGTCTGGCACTGTCTGGGCCCTCAGGGCAGCCCCGCTTCGGACCTGAGAGCCGACCGGGTAGCGTGGCTGGATCAATTTCAGGCCTCCTTTCAAGCACTCTGATGCTCGCTCTGGACTAATAGTGTTTGACTCGCTCCCGGCTCCCTGGGAGGGTGGATTTTCGGGAAGGAGAAATCAATAGAAAGCCTGAGCAGCATGCCTCGGGCATGGGAGACCAATTTCCACTAATGTTTATTTAATTAATTCCAAATGCAGCCGTCAGAATCTCAGGCTTGTGGTGAGACACCCAGGGATGGCTCTGAACTCTTTAATCTGGAGAACGGGGATAATTTCGACATCCTGTGACCCAGAGCGGGAGTCAGATGCTTTGGCTCCCCTGCCCCTTGCTGACTGTGAGGCAAAGCGCTGGGTCAGGGGCGGGAGGGGCTCTTTCCCCTCATCACAAGCAAGACTCCCCCACGGTGGATCCGGGCCTTTTCTCCCTCCCCTCTCCTCCCCGGCTTCTCCCGTCTTCTCTCTTCTCCTTTCTCTTCTTTGTGGTACTGGGATTGAACTAAGGGAGTGCTGAGCCACATCCTCGGTCCTTCTGAAGCACTAAATTGCCCAGGCTGGCCTCATACAATCCTCCTGCCTCAGCCTCCCAAGTAGCTGGGATTACAAGCGTGCATCACCACACACTCGGCCTGGCCTGCACTTTTTTGAGACACAGATGTGCTGGGTGGGCTGCGGTGGCAATCCCTGTGCTGGCTCCCTCTGGGAAAGGCTGCGCTTCCCTCTGCGTCCACCCTCAGGTCGCCTTGCCCTCACCTTGAGGTCCGGGATCCCGTAGTCCTTCTTGAGGGTGATCTGGAACACTTCCAGAGCGCTGATGTAAGCGGCCAGGCGAGAGAGGCTCTGCTTGCCGCTGCCACCCACCCCCACCAGCAAGGCGTTCCCACGGGGGGACTCCAGGATGCGGTTGATCCTGCAGACGTGGGCCACCGCGTCTTCAAACAGCACCTGCAGGGACCTGGGGTCAGCTTGGGGACAGTGCGGACGCCTGCCAACCCCTCGGCAGAGCCCCGCGTCTGACACAGCCCTGGAGGACACCATTTGGGGGTTTGTCCCACAGCTTTGATTTCTGCAGCTTCAGTTACCCACAGTCCACCACTATCTGCAAACAGACATGGAAAACTCCGGAAATGATCAATTTATAAGTTGTGAGTAACTTCTGTTATAGTCCACTATTGTGATTGTCCTATTTGATGATTAGTGAAGGTTGTTAACCCCGTGCTGCGCCTAATCTGTAAGTTATACTCTATCACAGGTGCTTGGTTGTGGGGTTCCGTGCCGTCCGTGGTTTCGGGCTCCAGCCCGGGTCTTGGATGCATCCCCACGGAGGAGGCAGGAGAGGAGATCGAGGGCCCACGCCTCACCAAGTTCATGGCTGCATTCACGTCGTTGTAACGGTCCAGGGCGTCCGTGAGCAGCTTGTTGAGATGAGCCATGTTGGTGACGGAGAAGTATTTGGGGTCTCCGACCCCTTGAGCAAAGTGGCAGAAGATATTTGGTCTTGCAAATAAGAGTTCTTCCCCAAGACCCTGGAAGCAACGGAGAAGATCCTTCTCATTCTTGCTGCACAGGTACACAGATACTGAGCAGCGGCCCCAGGGCTTGCCAAAGCAGCCTAGGGTGCCAGGCCAGATCACCAGAGAAGCAAACTGGAGCTGCTGTCAGCCCCCAACCACTGGGCAAAAATCCCTGGTGGTTTGGCCATTCTTCCTCCCCTCCACCATGGGGAATGAATGGATGGTCCAAGCGGTTGCCCGAAATTACGCAGCAGGTGTCGGGCACACACAGAACGGGCGGAGCCTTTCTCCCCCGAGGGCACAGAGGGAGATCACTGACTGAGTGGTGGATTCCTTCCCAGTGGTGAGGCACACCGGTAATCCTAGCACTCAGGAGGCCGAGGCAGGAGGACCGCTGTGCGTTCGGGGCCAGCCTGGGCTACATAATGAGTTCGAGGCCAGCCCGAACTACAATTGAGCAGATCTGCCTGTTGCTACCACAGGCCTCTCCAAGAGGGCTGCAGCCACCCTGGGCCCTAGACCGGCGCCCTCTTGGAGCTCCCTGGGCTCAGCCAAGGGCCCTCAGCTTGACTCACATCAAAGAACTTCTTGGTGGAGGCAATGACGACCCTGCGCAAGGTGTCCTGGTCCCTCTGGTCCACCATCTTGTCACTGTACACGCGCTCGGTCTCGTGCAGCCAGAGGCGCACAAGGTCCAGTGGGGTTTTCAGAAGCTCTGCTGTGGAGAACAAGAGCCCCTGCCCCGGCCAGGACAGTCAGTGTCCTCAGCCTTGTCGCGAAGGCAGGCCCAGGGGTGGGGGCGAGTCGAGCGTGGAAGTGGCTGCTTCCCCGAGGGCCGGTTTCTCCTCGGGGCCAGAGAAGCCACTGGTGGCCGAGTCATGCCTGGCGTGGGGGCCGGAGGTGTGTCTGCGTCCCCAGGACGGGGCTCATGGCTCCGTCCTTTAAAGGGAGCTTGCTGGAGGGACAGGGCCACTGACCGTGGGAGCCAGGTGATCAGAGGCCCCAGAGCGGAAGGCCACCCCCTGGGCTCCGCAGCAGAGGTGTTAGGGTCTGGTCCTGGCCATGCCGAGAGCGCGGTGAGGGTCTGGGCCCTGGAGACCCCGCCTCCGTGGTGTCCACAAGGACACCGTGTGTGATGATGCACTGTGAAGGCCACAGGCAGGGCGGTGAGACAGCGTGTGGGGGCTGCGCAGGCCTTTGGGAGGTGACGTCACCTCCTGAGCTTCCCATCCCCCTTCTGTAAAATGGGGAGAAGAACGCCAACTTCCTGTGTTGTTTGGAGGAGGAAATGTAATTGTGAGTGGCCGCATCTAATGCCTGACTCAAACCTAGGAAGAGCTCGGTGTGGTGGTGCACGGCTGTAACCCCAGCTACTTAGGAAGCTGAGGCAGGCGGGTCACAGGTACAAGGCCAGCCTAGAGAAGAGGAGACCCTGCCCAGAACTAGAAAGTCCTCCAAAGCCTCGCGTGTTCAGAGATGGGGCTTCCGGAAGGTGACTGGATCACGGGGCTGCCGTACCTCTCTGTGGGTTCCTCCATAGATGAGTTCAGAACTAAACGTGCTGTTAGGCGGGGGCCCTGGATGAGGGGGTCACTGAGTTGTACCCTGGAAGGCAGCATCTGCCTTTCCGGTTCTTCCCTTAGCGTCTGCTTCTGGGTTGCCGGAACTGCCACCACACCCTTCCTGCCTTGAAGCCGAATCCTCTGAAACTGAATCCTCTGAAAACCCTGGGCCAAAGTAAACTTCTCCTCCATTAAGTTTGGGTGTTGGATATTTTGCTGCAGTGATGAAGAAAGTGACTGAGACATTGTCTCAAAAGAAAGAAAATGTGGCTAAGGTTGTCGCTCAAGAGTCTGTGGCTTCAATCCTGAGGACTGCAAGAAGGTGAAGATGGAGAAGGAGAGGAGGAGGAGGAGGAGGAGGAGAGGAGGAGGAGGAGGAGGAGGAGGAGGAGGAGCAGGAGGAGCAGGAGGAGGATGCACGATCAACACCATCATCACCACCACTATCAGCCCCAGTGGTTTTGCTTTCTCTCCTGAGAGTGGTGGCAGAGGACAGCATCATGGGCCGGGACTAGGCCACGAGGCAGCGCGACATAAAGCCAGGAGAGCAGTACCTGAAAAATATTGGAGAGGTCCCTGAGGTTGAAGACGTAATGAAACTTAATGGCCGTGGGAAGGAACATCGTTGCGACTTTCTGATGCAAGGCTGTTATAGGAAAAAGACACATCGATTCTTAGGTATTCTTAATGGCCTCAGGAAATGCAGAGCTTAAAGTTTCTAAAGCAAATGGACTGTGAAATGGTGACAATTTAAGTAGGAAATCTGCACAGCTCTCCGAGGCTGAGGAGCCCTGGTGCCCCGCTGTAAATCATCAGATGGACTGAATTTCCTATCCCCTCCCTCCCCCAAAGCCATCGTATTTCACATATCTCCTGTTGAAACACAGCATCATTTAAGAAATATTGATTTCAAAGTATAAATAAAATATTTACCAGGGGAAAATAAGAAGAGCCATCAGCCCCTTAAAGCAGTAAGGTTTTACGGACAGGCAAGGGGAGGGGCCGGCCAGCGTACCCAGGGCGGAGGCCACCAGCTGGCCGCTCAGCTTCTGGATGACCATGGGGACTGAGCGGTAGGCCAGGTGCTGGGACAGGATGGTGCTGTAGATGGTCCTGAGGGCCTCCTGGCCGGGGAAGCTCACGGCAAACACGCAGAAGTGGCGCTGTACGGGGACAAGCACATGGCGCGTCAGATCGCCGGGGGTGGGGAGAGCAAGGCCGGTCCTCATGGTCCCACGCATTCGGGGCATGGTTAGGGGGAACAGTTTTCCTCTCTGAATGTCCAGTTGTGTTAAGAACCAAAGACACGTGAGATAGCACTGTGTGCTTTGACAGTTGAGAGCTGACAGGTCTGTCTGGTGCCTCCACCCAGTATTTGGGACCTACTTACAAGGTGTGACTAAAATACACAGTGAATGTTCAGTTTTTAAAAAATGCATCTCAGTAAAAGACACATTGCCATTCGTCCTCAAAAACCTCCCCCTTGCTTTGAATACATTCATCCCACTGTCTTGCCACTTTCTGGAAAGAAGCAGGTCTGGAAGTCCTCTTTCATGAGTGTCTTTAGTTGTGCTGTTGTGGCTGCCTTGATGTCCTGAATCTATGTGAAACATTTCCCAGCTGGTTGTGGAATCCTGTATGCTTGGAATTCCAGCACTCAGGAGGCTGAGGCAGAAGGATCCCTGTGCGGTCAAGGCCAGTCTGGGCTACGTAGTGAGTTCATGTCTAAAGTGCACAGCAAGCCCTTGTCTCAAAAAATAAAAAAATAAAATAAATAATTTCCTTTTCATGGTCCTTTGGACTTTGGGGAAGAGCCAGCAGTTGCCTGGTGCCACGTCCAGTGAAGGTGGATAAGGACCCACTGTCTTGTTTCCACGAGCGTGTCTTTGTGTTAGATGGCACGCAGTAGCACTATTCACATTTTCATCATACCTCATAAAAACACTCATGAAAGAGGACTTCCAGAACTGCTTCGAAAAGTGGCAAGAACAATGGGATGTGTGTTCGAAGTGAGAGGGAGACTTCTAGGGGGGCTCTGTGGCAATGAGTCTTCTGCTGTAATCGTTTTTTAAAATTTAAACACTCACGGTATATTTCAATCATCCCCTATATACTAAAAAAGCATTTGTATCTGAAATCTGGATTTAACTGGGAGTCTGCTGTTTATGCGCTAAGCCTGGCAGCCCTGTGGGGTGCAGGAGGACCAGCTGGACTGGCCCTTCCTGGTGCCTCAGTTTCCCAGCACATCCCCGAAGGCAGGGAGTCCTCGGGGGAACGTTGGCTCGCAGCCCTGACACCCCAAGCTTCTGCTTCTGTCCTCGTTTTCCAGGACAGCAGGCCGGAGAATCTGACTGCTGCTCACCTGCAGTCTGGGGTCGATAGTGAAGGAGCCGGCGGTGGGATTCATGCAGGCCACGTACTGACAGTTGTGAATGTCCTTCAGTGTGAGCTTCTGCCTGTCGTACCTGCACGGGGCAGGGGGCATGACCAGCGCATCCTGGGCCGGGGGTTCCTGCCCTCCCTGACAGCCCAATTCACTTCGCTCTCAAGAAGCGTTTGGAACCGGGAGGCAGAAGCGTGTTCTCCCCTGTGCCCTGGGCCACCATAAGGACTCTGGCTAGTGCAGGAGAGAGACCTCCAAAGAGCAACGGAAAGGTAGCTCGTGTGCGATGTTTACTGCCCCATGTCTGCTCCGATTCCTGATGGCACTTAAGTGGGCCGAACGCTCTCCTTGATCAGACATCTGGCCATTGTCTAGAGGCGAGAGTTTGTGTACCTTCAATGAAACCCGCTACTCTGTACAATTAACGTGCATGAATAACTATAATGAAGAAGGCAAATAAGTATCACAGGCTAACTTGGGGATTTCTAACATAAGATGTTGTTCATTTCTAAGATGGTCACAAATTCATTCACTAATCTTCCACAGTTTAAAGCGAGTATCATGCTTTAGGTAAAAATAAGTAAACTATCTTATTGTGTGCTTGTTACATTTTGCATTTTCCCCATTACTGGTTTCTTTTCCTTTTCTGTGGGTCCTTGCTCTTGATGACTGCAAGAATTCCTTGTGCATTCCAGATATTAATCCACTGTTGGTTTTGTATGTCGTAAGTATTTTCTCCCTTTCTGGTGACTGTATTCTATTTGTCTATGTTGTTTCTGGTCCAACAAAATTCCTTAACTCTGATGTAATTCACAGTAATCAACATTTTGCCTTCCAGATTTAGCTTTTCAAAGTTTTGTCTGAGAAGCCGTATGGGCCAGGTGTTTTCTTCCGTGAATCCACACTTAGCCTGCCACATCTGCGGGTCTGCAGGTCAGGCCGTTCCAGGCTGGCGTTTCCTTCACGCGTTTCAGTTTCCTTCCCACGCACTTTCCCAACAGCCTTTCCCTGACTCTTCCTCACGCTCTGCTGTGGGGTCCATCCTCCCCATCACCATGAGGCGAGCGGTGCCGGATGTACTGGAGGGGCCTTCTGAGAGATCAGATCTGCCTTGGCGACCCTCCCGAAGGTCGTTCACATAACCTCAAGGGCAGCTGTGGGCCTGCAGTGGCTGGAGCCTACCCACCCAGGGCCCTTTTCAGGGGGGCGGACACAAATGCCCAGGAGAATTTTCCTAGAGCGTTTGAGCCCGTGGAGCCTCTTCGAGGCTTGGAGGGGGCCTGTGTGAGGGAGGCTTCCCCAGGGGGGCTCTGTGAGGAACTGGGCTCCCCCAGAGGGGTCCCTTCACTCCAAGAGCACCTCTGTGTCCTCCACAACGTAGGAACACCTGCAGGGGACCTGTGTGTGCCCTCCCTGCAGGCTCCCGGCCACAGCCCGTGGTGTTCATTGAATGGGCCACAGCACGGGGGACAGCTCGCTGCAACCTGTCCGCTGGCCGGGTCTCCTCCCCACCAGCCCTCAACCCGCCTCCACCTCCTCAGGGCCGTCCCTCCCCAGCAGTCCTGTGACTCTATCCCGTCCACCCTACTTCCCCAAGCCCTTCCCCGATCCACAGCCCCTCGCCAACCTTCCCAGTTCCCTGGCCCCCACCTCCCTAGTGCCTGGCCCACCCTACCACCCCTGGCCCCATCCAGGGCCTCTCCCAAGCCCCGCCTCACAAGCCCAGGTCTGGCCACGGTCCGACCCTGTGGCCCGCCTTACCAGTGCCCGTGGTCCATGTGCTGCCGGATGAGGGTGTGTGGGGCCACTGTCCCGTACTTGTCCACCTCGGGCATGTTCATGTCATCAATGAAGTAGATCAGCTTCTTGGTGCCCGGCGGCCCGTAGTTCCTCCCAGATTTCTTCTCCAGTGGCTTCTCAAGCACCCCTGGGAGAACACAGGGTCAGGCGCTGCCCGGGCCTAAGCTGGTCCTGCTAGGTGGTGCTGGGGTGTAGGAGCTGCCAGGAAAGGGGGGGGCACAGGACTTGGGTGCACCGGATGCCCCGCCTCAAGGGGCACGGGGTGGGTGGGGAAGCAGGGTCCATCCAGCTCTGGAGGGAACAGATGATCAGAGGCCACTGTGGCAGGAAGCTCCTGGCTGT
Source organism: Heterocephalus glaber (assembly GCF_053883595.1). Classification (NCBI taxonomy): domain Eukaryota; kingdom Metazoa; phylum Chordata; class Mammalia; order Rodentia; family Bathyergidae; genus Heterocephalus; species Heterocephalus glaber. The sequence goes on along the minus strand of NW_028258173.1, from coordinate 3,884,427 downwards.
TCCACCTCCTACGGGTGTGAGGTGCTCCCCCTAGCGGTGCGGCCAGTGACGACAGAGAACGGGGCGGTGGGCCCCCGCCCAGGACAGAGTGCCGAGTGCGCCTGCGCGGGGCTCACCCTGCAGCCTGGCGGAGGTGGTGTAGAAGTTGAACGGCACGGCCTGCACCAGGTAGTCGTCCGTGCCCAGGCTTTCCAGCTTGTCCCCCATCAGCACCGACTTGCCAGAGCCTGCATTCCCCACCAGCATCACTGGCCACGACTTCCCCATGAGCAGGTCCAGGAAGTAGCGGATGCGCGTGGTCTCTGTGGTGTGGACCAGAGAGGCCTGGGGTGCAGGCACAACGGGGTGACTGTCAGTACACTCGCCAGACTGGTTTCTCAGTGCTGTGCGTGCACGGCTTCGTGGGTCCCGCTGCTGAACACAGCCCGCACTGGACGTGCCGCCACCTGGCCTGAGTGCCACGGGGTGGGACACCGAGCCGCGCCCGGGGCCACCACTCTGGGGACGGGTACCTGTAGAGGAACATCAGGATCCAGCTCGAAGTGTGGCACTTTATCCGTCCACGGCAGGAACTTCTTGGAGTCAGGATCGATGTAGTAGTCAAAAATTGTTCCCTGGGAGGGGAACTTGATGGTTTTAAACTCATTGATCCACCATTTGCTGAACTCGACTCGATAATCTATAAGCTGTTAAAATACAAAAGTAGAAAACAGTCCAGCTAAGAGGGGTGCCAGGGGGCCACATTTGCGGGGGGGCGGTCCCCTTGGCGCCCCTCACCTGGTCCTGGAACATGGCGCCACCAAAAGCCCAGAAGCAGGCGAACACGAAGTAGAGCTCATAGAGCTCCTTGGGGGAGTCGGGCGGCGTGTTCTTCTCGGTGAGCAGGCACTCTAGCAGGTACAGGGTCGTCTGGATGACCGTGATCTCCGGCACCGGTGTGATCCTCTTGAAGCCGAAGCGCAGCTTGTCCAGGCAGGTGGGCAGGTACTTGTCGAACAGGATGGTCAGGTTGGCCTTCTCGGACTGCACCTTGCGCCTCTCGATCCAACTGCTCACTACCCTGGGGAGGACGGTGGCTGCTGCTTTGGGGCCAGCCAGCAGCCCTCCTCTCCTAAGCGCCTCTCACCCCTTCACCCCTCTGTGTGGCTCTGGCAGGGGCCATGGTGCAGGGCTGCGGCTCAGGCTGGTGGTTCCTGTGTGGCAGTGGGTCCCGCGAGCGGGCCACCAGGTCCAGCTGAGGGTGCTGGGGCAGTGGGGCCTGCCCTTTCTCTGGATTGGTAGCTGTGGGGATGCTCCGTGCCCAGAGCAGTGGGGAGCCATTCTTGTTACCACCTGGAAAGCACCTGGCCCTCAGTGAAGCTGATGCTAAGGGCTGGGGGATGGGAGGAGAGGAGAAGGTTCTCATGATGTCATCTGGGGGGAAGGAAGAGAGAAGAGAGGAGGGGCGAGAGAAGAGGAAAGGCGCAGGGATATCTTGTTACGTCATTTGGACCTCTGGATGCAGCCTTAAGCATCCCTTAGTGACTTGGGCCAGTGTATACACATTGGCTTTAGTTAGTTTGAGCTGGATTTGTCATTCTCAGGGGGAAAGTCTAAGGCAATCCAACAGGGGGTCCTTGAGGACCCACACAGACTGCCTGGTGTACAATCACAGTCCACCCCAGCAGTGAGGGGTGAGGACTGGACTTGCGTGGGCTGAATCAGGGCTGGCAGTATCCCGAGGCAAGTTCCCCAGCAGGTCTGGGCCCTGGCTTCTCATCTGTAAACAGGAGTGATGTAAACATTACCCCCATTCAAAAGAATTGCTCTGCTGGTCTTTTTAAGGGAGCCTGGTCCACAGTAAGTGCCAAATAAGTGCCTGCTAAAAGCATAAATAGCCTGGGCTCCCTCGGGGGTCAGTGAGCTCAGCTGGTGCGTCATTTCCAGGATGCCCGAGGCGTAAGCAGGAAGCTCACGTTACCAAACACCTCGAGGCTGCCATCCCGCAGGTCCTGCCTCTCCTCGAGGTGAGTGCACCTAGTTCTCAATGCCCCATCTTCCTGTCCTATGAAGCTGGAAAGCTGCACAATCAGACTGCCAGCAAAGCACGTAAGTGCCCCTGTGCTGGTGCGGGCAAGACCCAAGCCCCGAGTCAGACAGAGCAGTGTGCAGAGCCACACATGGCTGCTGCTTCTCCTGCTGATGTGAAGATGTCTGTGATACTTTTTTTGTTACTAGGGATTGAACCTAGGGTCTTCATTTTACAACCCCTTTTTTTTTTTTTCATTTTAAGACAGGGTGTCACTAAGTTACTAAGTTGCACTGGTTGGGCTCAAGTTTGTGGTCTCCCTGCCTTGCCCTCCCAGAGTGCTGGGATTATAGGTATGCACCACTATGGCCAGCTTCTGTCACATTTTTTTTTTTTGGTACTGGGGATTGAACTTGGGTCCTTGCGCTTTCGGGGCAGGCGGTGGAACCACTGAGCTAAATCCCCGGCCTCTGTCACATTTTTAATGTTGGCTGGCAGGTGTTATTTACTGTGTGCTGATGTGCATGCTGGCTTCCACTTGCAGCACAAGCTGGCAGAGACACATATGCATGAGCTCAGGTCCACTTCTCAGCCGCGTCCAGGCACTTCTTGCCTGGCCTCCACAAGCAGCCGGGACAAACTGGCCCTGGGGCCTACATCCCTGTAGTCAGGCCTGCTCCTGGCCTGGAGTATCTGCCTGCTCTGCAGCTGCCTGTGTGAGGGCTGCCCATCAGGGCCTGCATGCTTCCCAGCCACTTAACTCCTCTCACATGCCAGAGCTGATTCTCATGTGCTGCCTCTGGGTCAGTGCCCTGAGGGTGTCCAGTCCTTGCCTCTGCCCACATTGGCTCTCTCCTCCCTGCTCCCTTGGCTGTCCCCTGCACACCCCACAATCCTGTTGTCTTACTATCCACTGCATCTCAGGAACTCCCACCTGGATCTTGTTTCTGTCCCCTTGCCCTGGCTTCTTCCCACCCTGAAATCTCAAAGGTGCTGGTGGGCAGAAGAGTGGCCCTGCCAAAGACACATCTGTTTGGAACCTTAGCATGTGATCATGTATGGAGAAAGAGGATAAGGTCACCCTCTGTTATGGTTTAAGTCTAAAATATGCCCTAAGAGTCAAAGGTGGGGCTTGATTGGAAGAGATGTTCCTAGGGGCATGATGTAGAGTACCTGGGTCTTCTGTCACATCCTCCACCATGCTATTTCTGCCAACTGACAATGGACTAAACTCCTAGAACTGTGAGCCAAATTAAACCTTTCCTTTAAGATGTGGGTGTTGGGTATTGTTTTCCAGCAATAGGAAAGTGGCCAATATGGGAGTAGTGTTGTTGCTGTGACTGTACCGGACCATGTGGTTCAGAAGCCTTTGAAAGTGGTTTGCAGAAATAGTTTAGAAAGCTTTAGAGAAATGGTTTAGAGTAAACCTTGAATGTTGTAAGCAAAGATTGATGGACACTTCTGGTGGGAGCTCAGAAGACCAGAATGCTGATAGGAATGCAGACACTAAAGGTCAGGCTCATGAGGCTTCAGTTGGGAATAAGGACTGTATCAGAAAATGGACTAGTGGTCATGCATGTTTCATTCTGGCCAAGAACTTGTTCTCATTTTGTCCATGTCCTAATACTTTGTATGAGGTTGAATTTAAAGTTGACTGACACATCAATCTGGTGAAGGAAGTTTCAAGGCAGTCTGATGTTCAGGCTGTGGTATGGGCTTTTGGCCAGATTTACAGTGAGAATTAGAAGCAAAAAGTAGTGCCAAATGATGCAAAGTTTGGACAGAAAGGAAGCACCTGTAAAACTGGGATCTGAGGAGAGTGTGGTTGCTGAAAAGATTAGCATTAAACATAAACCAAATACTTCGCAATAGGACAATAGGAAAGATGGTCTGATAGCATCTCAGAAATTGGCCAGGCCCCATCCATCATCAGCTCAAGGGTAAAAATAGGATAAATTCCTTTGAAAGTCTGTGCTTTGAAAAGAGAGTTCCAAATTCACCTAGGAAAGTATTTCCCCCGATTTCAGCCATCCAGGCAGTCAGAGGACTCTGCAGAGATTTGGTCCAAGCTATTCCTCAAGTTGGCAGCACCCCTGGCATCACTCACATGGTGCTGGCTTTCTTTTTTTTTTTTGGTACTGGGGATCGAACTCGGGTCCTTGCGCTTGCGCAGCAGGTGGCGAAACCACTGAGCTAAATCCCCGGCCCCAGACATGGTGCCGGCTTTTCAGGCATGTGGAATGTAAGAGATATGGGGTCATGGAGGCTTCCACCCAGATTTCAGAGGAAGGCCTGTGAGGCCAGCCAGTGTGCCCCTGAGAGGACAGGGCATGAAGTTGTAAGAGTGAAGCTAAAAGAGCACTGGAGATCCCAGGAAGTTGGAGAGCCAAGAGCATGGAATGTCTGTTGAGGAAAACCATGGGTAATGAATGGAGCCAGCCCAAGAGAGAGGCCATGTGGGCTGCATCTAGCAAGGTTATAGGGACAGGGCCACCCAAGCTCTTTGGAGCTCACATCTTACCACAACCTGTCGTGGGTGCTGTTCATAGAACTATAGGATATAATGTTCATTCTACTGGGTTTTGTCTTACTTAGGTTCGATTCATTTCTATTCCCTCATTCCTCTCTTTTGGACTGGGAATATTTACTCTGTGCCATTGTGTGTTGGAAGTATTTAACTTTCTTTCTGATTTTTATAGGGGCTCCCAGCTAAGAGTTTGCCTTGAGTCTCAGGGGAGACTTTGGACTTGGACTTTTCAGTAGTACTGGCATTGCTAAGACTTTGGCAACTCTTAGAGACGGACTGAATGCAGCTTGCATAATGAGATGGACATGAGCCTTTTGGGGGGCAGGGGTGTAATGTTATGGTTTATATCTAAAACATCCCCCCAAAGTCTTGTGTGTTTGGCGGTGGGGCCTGGCTGGAAGAGACATGCCACTGGGGGCATGACCTAGAAGAGTGTATTCTTGTCCTCGGCTCTTCTGCCTCACCCTCCCACCGTGCTGATTCTGCCTTGGAGCCAGGTGACTGTGAACTGAGTCCCCTGGACTGTGGACCAAACTAACCCTCTCCTCCTGTAAGTTGTGGGTGTTGAGTATTGTGTTCCCAGCAATGGGAAAGTGACTAAGACATCCTGGATAGGCCAGACCCTAAATCCAGTGCCTGGTATCTTTGTAAGGGGAGGAGGGGCACAGACACACAGAGGAGAGAGCCATGTGGAGATGACAGCAGAGCTGGGGTCGATGCACCTAGGAGCCCAGATTCCAAGGGTGTCCCAAGCCCCCCTCAGCTGGAAGAGGCCAGCTCCTGGGGATGACAGATCTCCCCACAGCCCCACTGCCCTGCCCACAATTGTTGGCAGCCATTCTCTTTGTGGTCCTCTATTGTGGCAGCCCCATGGCACTCACATAAGTAGCAAGTGCTGCTGGACACGACAGCCCTGTGTGTGGGTCCATCTCAGTTTGGCTCCTGTGCCTCCCAGTTCTGTCCCTCCCAGGGACATCAAGCTTGGCACCCTCTAACCCCAGGCTTGCCATGCCTCCTCCTTCATGGCAAGGTGCTCACTTCCCACAGCAGGGGAAGGAGGCACCACAGGTGTGTGCTCTCGATGTCTTTCTTGGCACCACAGACTGGCATGTGCCAGGAACCACCCGGGCCTGCTCCCGGTGCCCAAGCATGGGTCCCACCTCGACAAAGCAAACTTTCCTAGCTCTTGCTCCAGCTTCATCTGAAGCCCTCAGACACAAGACTCACTCCCAGAGAGCCTCACTTCCAGGGCCTCCTGCCAGGACCTCCTTAGTGGTCATCACCTGGCTTCCACCGCCAGCACCCCATAGATCTTGTCTCCTGATTATCCAACCGTGCCTGACTGCCACATCCAGGGCAAACTCTCCTGTCACTGAATGCAATCTTGTAGGTCCCCGGCCTCCCTGAAATTTTCCCACCATGGGTGTCTGGGACGCCATTACCCAGTGTTCCTTCTGCTTCTGGGACCAGCCCTTCTGGGAACCCCTGGTAAAGTCCCCATCCTCCCCAATCGCGGTGCTGGGTTTTTTCAGGACACAAATGTCTCACATTACATTTTTCTGGAGAATCTAGTTCCCTGGCATGGAGTGTCCCAGGTCCTGACACACAGTAGGCTGCAGAAAGTTTTGGTCAGATGTATGAATGAACAAAGCACCACCTCCAGCCCCAACATGCCCCCTGAGCCTCTCTCTCCCAAGATGGGCCCTGAACTCTACTCAAGCTGATGCAGGGCGTGTGCTCCCAGCTGCCATTTCTCTGGCCCCTGGGTTTCTTTGGTACCAGGAATCGAACTCTAGTCCATGCACTTTCGAGGCAGGCGGCGGAACCGAGCTAAATCACCAGCTCAAGGCCCCTGGATTTCTGCTACTCTACCAACCATGGGCTACGTGTCCAAGCAGGAAACAGCGAGTCCAAGATATCAAGCATTTGGGCCCACTGCCTGTCCCAGAGCCTCTGCTCACCCATAGCTGGTGGTTCTTCTTTGGAACGCGGCTCTCATTTCTGTCCACTTTGCTCGCTCCCTTTCCTCTGGATGGCGCCCGAGAGCCAGGCCTCTGGGAAGACTCAGGTCTCCACAGGGGCTGAGCCCCTCCCTGTGCCCTGCACTCCTGGCTGTGTGTGCCAACATCACTATGCACATACATCACTTACACACCTGTGTCCCGTCCTCCTGTTTCCGTGACAATGAAGTGAAGCTGCACACCGTATTTAATGCATGAACAGATGGGTGGGTGGGAGGGTCGATGGGAGAGCGAGTGGATACACATGAAACTAGGACTCAGCCTCCCCCTCCTGTTCCTCTGCCAGCTAGGAATGGGACCGCCCAGGCCCTACTCACGGGTTCCAGCCTAGATCCGCTGGGTTGATGTAGAGGATGCCGGCTCTGGAGACGGTGGCCGGGGTGGCTGTCCTTAGGTGGCTGATCTCAAACACTAGCCTCATGGTGCGATTTAAGGGGATGCGCTCGTTGCTGGCCAGGGTGAGGACCTAGGGGCCAGCAAGTCCACACAGTGGCAGCAGTGGGCACGCACCGTCCTGACAGAGTCCCCAAGCAGAGCTTCTGGGAGGCCTGCCCCGGCTTCTGGGGATCCAGGGTCTCTCCGGGACCCCTCTGCCCTGAACCTGCGGCGGGACCAGGCAGGTGGGTCTAGACCCGCACAGTGCCCAGCACCCTATGATGGCATCACACGTGCTTGCCAAGGCCACAGAGCCCCCTTCCCTGAAGGTCTCGAGTGCCGAAAGATGCCTCCAGACCATCCTGAATGCAGCTCCTGTCCTCCCCATGCTGTGCCCGAGTGAACGGTGGACGCTCTCCCTACCCTCAGCCCCACACACTGCTGGTCAGACCCTGAAGGTCAGGGCACGGTGTCCTGTGGGAAGCAGCGGGCTGGGTGTCACACCTCTCTCTGTGCGGAGCTCCAGACTGGCCCAGGATCCAGGAGCTCACATACCTTGTTGTCATCCATGACAGTGTTGAGAGACTCGATCCACATGGGGTCGATGTCCCCGTCCAGCACGATCCACTTGGGGCCATCGTGCGTGATGCTGGCCAGGTCCCTCATGATGGTGGAGAAGAGACCTGTGCGGAGCGTCGGGCGTCACACGTGGCCAGGCCGGAAGGACAGGGCGGCACCAGGAGCTCTGGGACTCACACTGCTGTCCTAGCCTGGCCTCACCCAGCCTTGCTTGCTTGCTATTTTTTGTTGTTTTTTGGTACTGGGGATCGAACTCGGGACCTTGTGCTTGCGAGGCAGGCACCGGAACCACTGAGCTAAGTCTCCGGCCCCCTTGCTTGCTTTCTTATCGGTGGCCTGTCCCCTATTTAGAGGGACAGTAGAGGCCCTCGGACAGGAGGTGGCAGGCTCTTTCCCTCCATTCTTCTGCCCTGGTGACTGCTGGCTCCTCCTTCGTGTTCTCCACACCCCAGCTCTGGCCCGTCCCCTCTGACCCTGCGTCCCTCCCCGCATGTCCCTCTCCTGGGGCTGCAGCTTGTCTCAGTTCCTCCAGGAGGTTCCACAGCTCACGTGGAGCGTCACCCCCATGCTCTGCACCCCACTCACGCCTTCGTTCATTCGCTCAGAGGTCAGGTGAGGCTTCCCCACGTGTCAGGCCCGGAGGGGGTGGTGGGGAACTTGGGGTACAAAGCCCAGGACCACGAACACCCCCATCACCCCTGTAGATCTTGCTCCAGTAGGGGAGAAACCAGACACGCGTGCAGAGACAAGCGCTGCCCGTGAGGGGAGGAGTTCACGGGGAAGAGCAGGTCAGAGTGGGAGGAGTGGGCTGCAGGCCAGGAAGCCCCTGTGCGGCTGGGGCTGGGGCTGGGGCTGGGGCTGGGTCAGGGTCAGGGTCAGGGTCAGGGTCAGGGTCAGGTCAGGTCCCACCCGGCCACGCGCCAGCCCCTCCTGCAGCCCATCCTTGGTCGCCCCGTAAACACCTGATCAGCCCCTTCCGGGGAGGGGCACTCCTTTCCCAGAGCCCCACCCCCGGGCGCCCTGCCCCTCCCCTTGGCCCACGGGTCTCGCGGTCCCTTCCGCAGCTCCTCCTCTTTCTGCCGCCCGGTGGGCCTCCGAGCAACGCCGTCGTCATGTGCTGCGTGCGCGCGTGGCTGGCTCCTGCGCCCCGAACCTGCCACGGCCTCTCGGGGGAGCTGGGCCGAGTCTCAGTGGGGGTCGGGGCCGGAGCACAGCACGCTCCCCCGCCGCTCCTTACCGTCTTTCCATTCCCTGGTTGCGGGGTTGATGATCCCGAAGAGTTCGTCGCAGGTGACAGCCTTGGGGTCTAGGTCCACAGCCACCGGCTTCCTCTTCAGGTTCTGGTAGGTCTTGTTGAGAGACTTGAGGACCTGGCAGGGCGGAGGCCACTCATGTGTGACCCGACCCCACAGCACCCGCTGCACTTGCCCGGGACTGTGCACACAGCGTGCTCGGGCGTCCTTCCTGCCTAACACAGGAGGGTTCTCTGCGGACGGTTTGCCTCGGTGGCTGTGGGTGCTGCCTTCCCCCGACGTGGCAGATCCCCCAGACATGGTTCCCTCTGCAGCCCACAGAGTGCTCTGGAGATGGAGGAAAAACACCCACATTTGTTTTTTCCTTGTAATACAGGCAGTGCAGGCTCATTGAAACACACAAGCAAACAAACAACTCCTAGGACTCTGGGAGGCTGAGGCAGGAGTATCAAGAGTTTGAGGCCAGCTTGGGCAACTTAGTGAGCCCCTGTCTCAAAAATAAAACTGTTCAATATCGTTCTGGAAACATTAGCCACAGCAATTAGAAAAGAGAAAGAAACAAAAGGAATAAAAATAGGAAAGGAAGAAGTGAAACTGTCATTATTTGCTGATGATATGATACTTTACGTAGAACACCCAAAATACTCTGCCAAAAGACTTCTAGACTTAATTGACAGATTCAGTAGAGTAGCTGGATATAAGGTCAACACTCAAAAAACAATAGCCTTTTTATATACAAATAATAGACTCACTGAGAGAGAAATTAGGGAAACAATTCCTTTTACAATAGCATCTCCCAAAAATGAAATATCTAGGAGTCAATCTAACAAAGGAAGCAAAAGACCTCTACACTGAAAACTGCAGCACTCTGAAAAAGGAGATCAAGGAGGATATAAGAAAATGGAAAGACATCCCTTGTTCCTGGGTAGGAAGAACCAATATAGTGAAAATGGCCATACTTCCAAAACTACTGTATAGATTTAATGCAATGCTGATTGAAATTCCAACAATATATTTCACAGAACTAGAGAAAACAATACAAAAATTCATTTGGAACCAGAAGACACCTTGAACAGCAAAATAAATTCTAGGCAACAGAGACATGGCAGGGGGTATTACAATCCCCAACTTGAAACTATACTACAAAGCTACTGTGATAAAAACAACATGGTACTGGCAAAGAAACCAACCTGAGGATCAGTGGAATAGATTAGAAGAGGCAGAAACAACTCCAGACATACTCAGCCACCTTATCTTTGACAAAGGAGCCAACCATCCTCATTAGAGGAAAGAGAGCCTAATTGATAAGTGGTGTTGGAAAAACTGGATTTCAGCCTACCAAAGATTAAAACTAGACCCATACGTATCACCATGCACTAAACTAAGATCAAAGTGGATTAAAGATCTTAATATAAAGACAGATTAAATTTGCTGGAAGATAAGTTAGGTAGAACTCTTGAAAACATGGGCATAGGAAAAGACTATGAACAAACCTCAGTAGCATGGGAACTAGCACAAAGAATCAACAACTGGGATCTCATCTTATTAAAAAGCTTCTGCACAGGACTGGGGATTTAGCTCAGTGGTTCCACCATCTGCCTCACAAGCTAAAGGTCCTGAGTTCAATCCCTGGTACAAAAAAAAAAAGTTTCTGCACTGCAAGAGAAACCACTAACAGAGCTAAGAGACAACCTACAATGTGGGAAAAAAATTTTCAGCAGCTGTACCTTAGACAAAGGACTACTATCTAGAATATATAAAGAACTGAAAAAAATCAGACCCTGTAAATTCAAAGACCCATTTCAAAAATGGGCATCTGAAATGAACAGACATTTCCCAGACAAAGAAGTAAAAGCAGCAAATAAATATATTACAAAATGTTCAACATCACTGGTTATTTGAGAGATGCAGATGAAAACAACACAAATTCCACCTCACCCCAGAAAGAATGGCTGCTATCAAGAAATCAACCAATAACAAATGCTGGCGGGGCTGTGGGGAGAAAGGAACCTTTTTCCATTGTCGGTGGGAGTGCAGACTGGTGCAACCACTGTGGAAATCAGTATGGAGAGACCTCAAAGAACTAGGCTTAGAGGTCCCATTTGACCCAGCTATTTCCCTGCTGGGTGTCTTCCCAAAAGAATTAAAAGAATCATACCACAGTGATATATAAACACCCATGTTTATAGCGGCACAGTTTGTAATAGTTAAAGCTTGGAAACAGCCCAAGTGCCCATCAACTGGAGACTGGATAAAGAAGATGGGAGTTTTTTGGTTTTTTGATTTTTTTTTTATAAAATGGAGTACTAAGCTATGAAGGATGAGAAACTGGAGATATTTATAGCTAAATGGATGCATATTGAGGCCATCCTCTTGAGTGAAATACATAGGACACACGTGTAAATACCGAATAGTTTCTGTAGTGTGAGAAACTGATAGTGTAATTAAGGATTAAAATGATTAAAACAAATAACTGATAATTTGAAATAGGAACAAAAGGTTCAAAGGGGTAGGGGTGGCAGGAGGGGAAGGGGAGAGATCAGTTACAGGCTGGAATCTGGAAAGAATCCATATATAGATTGTGTTTAAAACTATAGGAAGAGATGTAGATAGAGACTAGGCTGGAGCTCATCAGTGGGTTGGGAAGGAAGAGTCACTGAGATCAAAGGAGAGAAGGGTGTGTTTCCAGAAGAGGCACCTACAACTCTGTACAGTGCACAGTACTCAATAGTGTGATAGATGACTGTTACTGTTTTAGGTACTCATCATAACATGCTGTGCTTTTCATCCTTTAGAGCATAATCCTGCTTATATAAAAGAGTTTACTGTAAAACAGTGTGCGGCTATGCCAGTGGTAGCCTCATGCATCTCATGTTTAACTGCGTATTTGGATAATATCAAGGGGCCATCACAGATGATTGTCATATACCTTTTCAGTCTGCACTTAGAAGTTGGCAGTCTGTGTGGTACTTTGCGATACACACGAATGAAACTGCCTAATAACATATTTCTCAGATTATATTTCCATCACACATCATATGACTGTATTGAAAGGTAAATTTAAAAAAATTTGATCTATGTGGAGTCTACTAGCTAATTAGAATTTTTTCCAGACCACTATTTGTTCAATATTAGTTTTGAAAATCTTTCTAAAACAAATCACTTCCTCTGATGTCTTGTTAATGGTTGAGATGTATTTAAAAATTATATGGAAAAATGTTTAAGTACTTCTCAGTTTTGCTTTGGTTGAGTTCTACTATATTTGAATATTATTATAGTTTTTTTCCCTTGCATTGTTTTTCTTTGAATAATTTTAATTTTTGTATATGTATTTAGTGAATGATAATAAAGTTATACATTAAAAAAAATAAAACAAAACTATAATAGGGGATGTAGCTCAGTGGGAAACCGTTTTTAACAACAGCACAATAGGTGATCCTCTGGGCATCTTGCCCAACACCTGGCTGGCTCAGAATTTCCAGGTTACAGGTGTCGGTGACTTTGCGGTCGCCCTGTTGGCCCAGTGGAGCTGCCATTCACAGCATGGGACAGGAGGTGTTGCTGCAGGGCAGCACGTGACTGGTGGGGGAGCAGGAATCAGGAGAACCTGGCAGAGGCTCCGCAGTGGGCCCAGCACCCGTGGGTGTCCCTCCCCCGCTTCTCACTTGGGACACCTTTCAGGCTGGGACCCCAGTGTGTGGCGCTGCTGGGTCCCTGTGGGTGAGGAAGGGACGCACCTGGGACTTGCCGCTGCCTGCGTTTCCGATGATGAACACAGAGTGCCGGACCTGCAGCAGCTCCTCCAGCTGCACGACCTTCAGCACAAAGCTGTCCTCTGCCTGCAGCCTGAGCTCCACGATGCTCTGCTTGATGATCTGGGGACGAGGGCAAGATTGGAGCACAAAGACAGGACTACCTTTTGCGGCGGGAGAGGGCCTTCCTTTGCAGTGAAGGTGGTGACACAGGACAAGGCACCTCAGGCCAGGACCTGCCTGCTACCTGCAAGCTCTGCTGCCAATGCTGCCTGAGCTCAGGCTGCTGGGAGTCCCCTGTTCAGCCCCTGCATGAGAGAGTGGGGCTGGCCAGGGTGAGAGGCAGCTGGTGGCCCTGAGGACCTGCCTGTGTGGCCCTCTTGGGCTGATGGAGTTGACCACCAACCCCAGTGTTGTGCTTGCCAGTTAGCCAGCGAGGCAGAACACCGTGGGAGAAGGCGCCTAGGTGGGATGGGGCCCTTGGCTGGGCAGGCTCCCTGGGCAGGCTCCTAACCTTCTCAAAATTCAAGTCTCGCTTCCGAGGCACGTCCAGAGCTGGGAACAGGTCCCCAATCAGGCCCATGAACACGGGCAGGTCATCGGTCACGATCTTGGGGATGTTGAAGTCCCTCAGCGCTCTCATGAGCACCTGGTCTTCAGCCCTGGTGGGGTCCCCCCTCTTCAGGGAGCCGGCCACCACCAGCACAGACTTGATGGCCCGCAGGCCCCAGTCGTAATGATCCTGCAGGGCATGGGTGGACATGAGTGCCCTTCCGGGGTGCCTGGGCACTGAGGCATGTGGACCCTCCCTCCACCCCTTCCTGCAGCTGGCTCTGAGCTCCAGGAGCCTGTGAGCATGCACCTGCTTGGAGAGCAGCTCTTTGCATAGGGTGTAGAGCGTGATGAACTTCCTGGCCAGCAGGCGGGCTTCCAGGAAGCCCTCGGCCACCAGCATGATCTCACAGATCAGCTCGAAGTCGGGGACCACCATGGCGCAGGGCCTGGGGAGATCCGTGTTGGCTGTGGGCATCCCCTTACTCACCCTACCTGCCCCTCTTCACCTAGAGAGCACCTGTCCCCTGCCAGTGGCCCACATGCTAGGTCCACCTTCTGGGGGAGTGGAGCTGGGTCCCAGCACACCTATCCCTCCACGTGCTCTGCCCAGCACCTTGCTCTCCTGGCCTTCAGAGTCCTTGTAGGAGCAGCAGGCTCTGCGCATGTGGGGACAGGTGGCCCCAGCCCCCGACGACCCTGCCTCCATCTCACAGCTGGTCTGCAGTCCCCTGAGCCTGGCCCGCTCTCCCTCCACATGATGCTGAGGTTGGGATGCAGCGCGGCTGCCTGAACCCCCAGCTGTGCACCTGAACAGGGCCTTGAGGTTCTCGGGCAGCTCCGTGCGCCCCGCGTAGCCCGGGTTCATGGTGATGAAGATCCCCACGGTGGGGATGAGGCTGCTCATCTCTCCCAGGAAGTTAAACAGCTTTTTCTTGGCTCGAATGGCATCTTGGATGCATTTCACCTACACATGGGCGCACGCACATGGACATGGAAAAACCCATGTCCATGTCACTTTTGTCAAGCTTGTGGTGGCTGCGAGTCTGTGTGACCCCTCAGGTTACCACCGCCCTCCCCTTCCTCCCCTTGGCCCCAGCCAACACCCAGCCTGTCCTCCACTTGTGCACATTTCTCATCCGTGAGGTGGTCCACGTGGGACTGCAGAGGATGTGATCTGAGACGGGCTTTTGCCTCAGCCAGACTCTGGAGATGCCCTTCATCCTCGTCCTCCTTGTGAGTAGCATTGCTCCTCCCAGCCCCTTCCTATGCTTTGTCCCTTCTCTGTCAGTGGGCCTCAGGAGATCAGTTAGCAGCCATCTCCATATCAGAGAGTTCTGAGACCACCTGCCCCCTGGAGTTTCAATCTAGAACTGGGAATTTTGCTGGCATTTGGCTGTGGCTGCAAATCTTTAAATCACCACTCGAGGGCGCCAAACGCTCACAGTTGAACCCTCTCTCGGCTCCTTGCCTGGGTCAGGCCGGGGTTTCCTACCAGGACACCTCTTCCTGCACCAGGCTCCCCATCTTCCTGCTCGCCTGGTGCCTCCAACAGGCTCCACACACATGTTCTGGGCTTTGCCAGCTGACTTTGGCGTGGGCTGGGAACCGCGGTGTGGGCCTGGGAGTCACAGGGCAGTGACCAATCCTGCTCAGAGGTCAGGAGCTGGCTGCCCAGGCTTGCGCTGTGCGGGCCTCCAGCCGGGGTGGGTGACTCTTCACGGAGCGGGGAGAGCAGGGGGCCAACAGTCCTGACACCGCAGGGACCACAATGGGGACGAAGGACAAACTCCGGGCACTGAAACTCATTCCAGAGTGATTTGTGCTTTCTTCTGGAGCAGTTGGCGCTTAAGTGTGTTTGTTTCCTTTCTTTCTTTCTCTCCCAGAGTGAGGCAGGCTGAGCCCCTCCAGGGCGAGCCCTGCGGCTCCTGTGGGGTCCGCTCCTGTCTCCTCTCTCTCCTTTCTTAACAGCCAGCTGATCTTTGCCAGCTCCCCAACTTAAAGTCCCTTACCACGTTCCCTTCCTTTCCACTGAAAGCTTTTTCCTGTAACTATGCGCTTGAGCTTTAATTTGCATTCTGACTACACACCAGGGTCAGGACCTGTGCGAGCAGGGGACCCCACAGCAAGCCTGTGTCCTCGCCCATTTCACAGAGCAGGGAGGGGGGCGCAGGGACTTGGGGAGTCATCGCCCTGGGGCAGCGGTCCTGAGCCGCCCAGGCCCCTCTGCGTTTGGTTACTGCAGGTTGGGGAGGGGTCTCAGGGCCCTCAACCTCCTACATCTCCTTGTAGAATCTCGAAGTTGACCCCTGAACTAGAGGCTGGCCTCAGTTTACCCTTGAGGGCTCAGTGCTTCTCAAGTCTAGTAGGCTCTTGTTTAAGGGGCAGAAATGCTCAGGCAACTGTGACAGCAGCCGGGGAAGGTGACACAGGGCTCTCCTGGTCTGAGAACCCCACTCCTGCCTTCCTCAGTCTCCCCACTGCCCTCCTGTGCTTCCCAGGGGTATCCCCAAAATATACAGGTATGTTTCCTCCTTCCCTCCCTCCCTTCCTTTTCTTCCTTCCCTGCTATTCTCTTTCAGCACCCTTGTCTTACTGAAGAACTCCTGTGTCCCCTGCAGCACCCAACTCCACTGATGCTGGTAGCAAACAGCTGGCTTCATACCTTTTAACTTTGACTTGCTGGGTTCTCTCTACATAGGGACATAATGAACTGTACCTTCACTTGACCTATACATAACCTACTCTTTTTCTTTTTTTCTTGTTTGGTATTTTGAGATAGGGTCTTGCTAGCTGTATGTATAGTTAAGGTTGGCCTCGAACTCAGGGTGAATCTCCTGCCTCAGCCTCCTGAGTGCTGGGACTACAGGCGAGCACCACCATTCCCAGCCAATCACAAGCAGCCAAGTGTTCAAATAAGGACACCAGCTGTCGCCAATCCGCTGTCCTGCCTCGTGCTCTGTGTGGCACTTCCTTATGTCCGGTGATGAGTATAACCTGCCCTCATGGTAGGCCAGAGCATTCTGGATGGTTTTAGGACTAGACCATTGCTTGACTTTAGAACCACAAATGAAGCCAATTAAGATCTGCAACGATCTGTTGTATTGTCTCTTTAACACCCCAGGTGGAAGGAATTAGCCTTCCCTCGCCCCAGGGAGAGCCCTACCTGCACTGCAATCACGGACAGCACCTCCACCAAGATCCGGTTGAACTCATCAAAGCAGCCCCAGGCCCCGGTCTGCGCCAGGCCCTTGTAGATGTTTCCACAGGACTGGGGAGGGCGGGACGGTGGGAGGCGATCAGAGGAAGGCAGCAGCCTGTGTTCTGCATGTCCGGGGTCCCAGACGGGACAAGCACCAGGTGTGGGGACACCAGGGGACCTCGGGGTGCTGGCAGGTGGGGCACGTGACTCCCAGCACACGGGCTGCAGCACAGGCTGAGTGCCCTGTAGCGTGTGCTTCCCAATCCTGCTGTCCCAGACCTCTGCAGGTCCCCTGACCAGGAGGCTGAGGCAGGCGTATCCAGGCCAATCCCACCTCCGCTTTCTCTCTGCCCTTCTTGCGCACGTGGGGAGGGAGGGGCATCCCTCAGAGGCAGCGCAGGGCTACAAGCCCCCCTGGGAGACTCTTTTCTGTGGTTTGGGTCACTGTGGCCCCCGCTGCTCATCAGGGTGACCCTCCGGCACTTAGCTAGGAGTTCCAGGCGGGTCACAGCCCTTCTAGGGGCGCTGACTTCGGATTCCACTCATCTGGAACCCAGGACGCTGGTGTGGACGGCT
The DNA here is from genome assembly GCF_053883595.1 of Heterocephalus glaber. Classification (NCBI taxonomy): domain Eukaryota; kingdom Metazoa; phylum Chordata; class Mammalia; order Rodentia; family Bathyergidae; genus Heterocephalus; species Heterocephalus glaber. The sequence goes on along the minus strand of NW_028258173.1, from coordinate 3,867,582 downwards.
GGACCATGACCATGGGCCTCGTCCTAGCCTCAGGGACCCCCTCTCAGACACAGACAGGATGGGGCGTCTGCAGCCCCGAGTCCTGAACTTGCCCACCACCCCTGCCACCCCCCTTCTGCGTGTGCAGCACTGAGGATGTCCTGCAGTCCTCCTGGCAGAGGGGACGCCTCCTGTCCCTGCGTGTACCCGGCATGCCACCCTGAGCCCATCTGCAGGCTCTGATCCCTGGGAGCAAGGGCGGGACACGGTCTGGCTGTGACTTCACACAGCCACAGTGGGGAACTGGGCGTGCGGGGGTCCTGGGGGTCCTGGGGGCCCTGGACCCTCCTGGGACCAAGCTCGTCCCTCCTGCGTGGGACCCATGGCCCTGTACCTTGTAGTCCATCTGCTCGGAGCAGTTGAAGACGTACACCATCGTGCCCAGAGCTCGGCCCAAGTCCTTGGTCGTTTCTGTCTTGCCGGTCCCGGCCGGGCCCGCGGGGGCTCCGCCCATGATCAGGTGGAGGGACTGGGTCAGCGTGATGTAGCACCTGCCAAGGACCCGGGTCACCTTGGTCTGGTGACCCCGCCCCGTCCGCCTCCATTTCCTGTGATTTCTCTTAATCGTGTGACTACTAAGCCTGCTCAGCCTTGGGGACAGAAGGGGGAGGGCAGGGAGGATTCGGCATGACCGAGGGACAAACAGCATCATGGGACGAGCACTCGGGTGCATGGCCTGCCTGTAGCTTAGGGAAGGGGGCACTACTGACAAAACACCCGTCCTTGACCGAGTGTGGTGGCACACGCCTGTAATCTCAGCACTTGGGAAGCTGAGGCAGGAGGATCACCACAAATACTGGGCTACATAGTGAGTTCAAGGCCAGCCTGAACTACATAGCAAGACCCTGTCTCAAAAAAAAAAAAAAATCTGTTTTAACAATAACCCACATGTACAAGAGTTACTTGGTCAGCTTCTGGTCCGAGCCTTTGTTGTTTGTTTGTTTTCTGGTGCTAGGCAAGTACTCTACCAGTGGGATACGTCCGTAACCCCTTTTATTTTATTTTGAGACAAGGTCTCATTAAATTGCTCAGGCTGGCTTTGAAATTGAGATCCTTCTGCCTCAGCCTCCTGAGGCCTGTACCGCTTCCCCGGCTCCTCTGCCCGCTTTTCTCGTTATGTGATTTACTTGATCCTCGAGGAGCCCCTGAGGCTTCATGACACACTGTCCTCACTTCGCAGCTCCTCAGGGGGGTGAAGGAGCTGTCCCAGGGCCACCCAGCTGGTGTGAGGCCGAGGACGCAGGGTCCGATCTCGGGCACCTCCGGGGCGCAGGATGGCGCCTGAGAGCAGGTCTGCCAGCCCAAGAGCCCGGTCCCCAGGCCGGGCCGCTCGAGTCTGACCACGCGGAGGGAGACGGGAAGGGGGCGGAAGGACACGGGCGCCGCTGGGCGACAGGCATGGGGGCGCGGGTCCCACCTGTCGGTGAGGGGCGTGATGACCAGCCGCGGCGTGTTGCCCAGGTACTCGTAGGAGTACTGGATCTGGGCGTCGCAAATGTTGGCGAAGCAGTGCCTCTTCTCCTCGTCCCAGCGGTGCCGCAGCTGCGACTGCCAGGTGAAGGCCTCCGCGCTCTCCACCTGTGGTGGAGCCGGGCGTTGGGTGGCCGAGGCCCCGCCCCTGCCCCCCCGCCCCGCCTTCCCTCCGCGGGCCCTCGGCTGAGTCCCACACAGGCACGGACGCCCGGCCGAGGCCTCATCGGGCCGGGCCGCGATGCGGTGCCTGCCTGCCGGGGTGAGTCCCGGCCGGGGTCGGGGCCAGCGCGGACAGCTGCTGCCCGGAACCAGGTCGCCACCGCCCGGGAGAAGGCCCCCCGCGGGCCACGGCGCGCGTGCCTTGGCAGTGATCATCTTGGCCACCACGTCCCGCGCGTGCACGTCGATGGTGCAGATGGTCATGATCTTCATCCTGTCGCCGGCGCTGAGGCTCCCAATGAGCAGCGTGATGAGCGCGTTCAGCTGGCTGATCTGGGTTTGGGGGCGCGGGTCACAGCCAGGCTGAGGGCTCCTTGGGGAGGTCACGGCCCCTGCTCAGCAGTCCTGGGGGATGCACGGGCCTGGCGTACCTGCTTTTTGTTGTAGTCTTTGATGGCGTTCTCGTATCCCTCCTCCAGCCTGGAGAAGGCCAGCCCCACCTCAGTGGTCCACCAGATCTGGGTGCAGGTCAGTGCGACCTGGAACACATGGAGCCGTGGCCGGCACGCTGAGCCCTGGCTGGGCTGGGGAAGCAATCAAACTTTCTGAATGGCTGTGGGGAACCCAGGGCTCTTCGGGACCCCAGGCACCCACCCGGAAGATAGAGCCACACTCGGACCTGGGCTGGGTAATCAAAGATCCATTGTTCCCTCGGCTTCTCCTCATAGGTCACCACTGCCTCCGGGATCTCATGGCGCAGAGTGGCACACATTCGGTCCAGCACGCGGTTCAGCCAGACCTCCACCTGGGGACAGGGGCCATGTGGGCCATGTGAGCGTGTCTAGTTTCCACCATTTGCTTTGTCGTAAAGAAAAAAATGCACCATCTGTCATCATCATCAACCCAGGGGAAGAAACGTCCAGGTTTCGTAGAGCAGTAAAAGTGAGCCATCTAAGAAAGGCTGGACAGTGCCTGGCAAAGCCTGCTGCGTCCCGCATCCAGGTAGCGTGATTGTCTCTAAGCCAGAGAGGGGAGAGGGCGTCAGACAGAACTCTGAACCAGCAGGCGGGCTGGCTCTAAGCGGGCACCTGTCTGGACTGACTGAGTGGCGCCACCTTCTGGCCAAGATGTAGCAGGACAGCGACGTTTGTCTTGGCCGCTCTTCTTGGGTTTTAAAATAGAGACCCTGGGGCTGGGGATGGAGCTCAGAGGTGGGACCTGTCCTTTGCACGCCCGAAGCCCTGGATTCGATTCCCAGCATGTAGGACAAACCAAAACCCCTTCAACTAACTGCATCTGGGGGAGAAAGCCCTCCAAGGGGCTCTGGGTAGCTCTTGTCCTCATCTTGTCTGTGAGGAACGAGGGCAGGAAGGTCACCCAACAAACTCCCAAGAGCAGGTCCTGGTAGTGCCCTGCTCAGCTTGTCTAGAGAGCGCTCCAGTCACATGCTGCCAGTCCAACTGTGGGGAGCTCGGCTTTTCTCTTTACTTTTGAGACAGGGGCTTCCTAAGTCACTAGGTTGCCCAGGCTGGGCTTGAATGTGCCACCCTCCTGCCTCAGCCTCCCAGAGTGTAATCCCAGAGTGCTGGAACCACAAGGGTGTGCCACCACACTGGGCTGAGTCTCAGCTTTTCTCGCATGAGATATTCTCCCTGCCAGTTTGACTTGCTTCCGCATTGCGTTTTCCTTAGGCTGATGTCAAAATCCTTTCTGTGGCTTGAGCAGTGAGAGAGGGGGTAGGGACCATCAAGGAGATCAAAACAGCGGGAGCAGCAGCCTGAGCATGAGGACCTGCGTGCCCAAAGCGGGACACGGATCCCCAAGATCATTAGGGATCCATTACCGCAACGCGGCCAGTGACTGTGGGCAGAGGTCGGAGACTGGTGGTTCAGACAGAGCCCCTCAGGAAGCCACAAAACATTCAGTGACATCAAGGAGCCTCTGCCCTTTCTGCGCCTCTCTCCCTCTCGCCCTGCAAGATCCATGCCGTGCAGTGTGGGAAGGCAGAGCTGCAAGTCCATAAAGAAATCCTGGAGCATTTCCTAAAGAGGCAGAGGGGCGACAGGTTCCAGTGGGCGGCTGTGGACATGTCTGGGTCTCGCCTCTGCCACTGTCGCGGCTCCTTCTGCAGCACACGTGCTCTCACCTGTCCCGAGAGGTCACATTCTTGGTCAAACTCCACATACTCGTCCTCCTTGCTGTACATCCCCAGCCCAAACTTGAGTGGCTTCCCGCTGGTGTCGAGCCGGAACTTCAGCTTGCATAGGCTGTCGAAGAGCTTGGACAGGTGGCGGCCCACCTGGGGGGTCAGGGGAGTCATGCAGCTGAGGGACGGGAAGGGCACCCCGAGCCCAGGCAACTTCGGGGGGATTGATCTCCTTCCCCCTCCCACCCGCCTTCCTGCCTGCCTTTGTGTGGGGCGCAGATGCCCCCATCTTTGGTCAGTGCTACCCAACCATGGCTTGGTCACCTACAGGGACTGGTGGGAGCTGCTCTCAGGCAGGACGCAGGCCCCGGGTCCTCAATCCTGGGCCCTGCGTGTCCCTGTGTCTTGTGTGCCCCCTAACTCATGCTTGAAGCAAACCACGGTCATCTCTCCTTCACCTAGTTCACCCTATCCTGTTTCAGAAGAGCCTGGAGCCCCTTACTGGCTCCAGGGGAATGAGAAGATGACATGGAGGATGGACCAGCAGGCAGGGTGTCCTTCCGAGACAGCATCTCCCTACACCCCGGTGTCAGACCCACTCCGCACATGAGGACAGTAAGGCACAGAGTAGGCTGACATGCCTGAAACACGCCAGGTGCGGGTGGGGTCAGGGACCCTCCCTCCTTCCCGGGCACCAGGATGCCAGCCCTGTACGGAGTCTGCGGCTCGGCTCATCCTTGGCACCGACCGGGACCCCGCCTACCTGCACGGGGTCATTTCCGTTGGAGAGGATGTCCAGCAGGTCGGCCGAGGAGACGAAGTAGAACCTTGGGAAGGCCAGCCTCTTGGTCTCCAAGTACTCTGCCAAGGCCTTTTCGCACATGGCCAAGCTGGGAGGAGGCGGACAAGGGGTCGGTGTGGCTCTTCAGGGGTCTCGGCCCAGGCACTGACTGGACTGAGCCCCACAGATGTCAGGTGTGTTGTTCACAGGCCCAGAGAACTCAGAACTTCCAACCAGGTGCTCGTGTTCCTCTACAGCCCTGACCACGAGCGGTTCTGAGGTGGGAGGATTATTTCGTCTCTCTGCCTCCAGTGCGAAGGCGGGCTGGCCAGGGAAGGGATGCTAACAGCCTAGGAAACGTGGTCTTGCACCATCCAGACCAGCAGGGGGCGCATGCCCCAGGCTCCCGCATCATCAACATCTCCGGACCTGGTTGCGGACCCACCTTTTCTTCAGCGCCTCCAGTTTATTGTAGAGACCCGGTTTGTTGGTGGCTTCCACCACATTGGGAGTTTTCACTGCGTCTTCCATCAAAGTCTGGGAAGAGGAAGGGATCGCTGAGGCGTCAGGAGCCCCCTCTGTCCAAGATGGCCCTGGAAGGGGCCCAGAGGGCGGGACGGGGCTCACCTTGAATTCCAGGTCGATGGCATCAAAGCGCAGCGAGTCCTCCAGCAGCTGGGCTCGGATGTCCTCTGAGCCAATGAAGATGCTCTCCAGGTGGCTCCAGGTTCTCTGGACCTCGAACCAGATGGCGATGACCGAGTCTGCCGTGGACAGCTTCTGCTGCCAACTGGTCACCTCCTTGAGGAAGTGGGACAGGTATTTGGACATCATCAGGTTCTGCAGCTGCACCTGGTTGTCCTCCAGGGTCTCCACCAGCACCTCGTCCGCCTTCAGCATCATGGTGCCCGTGCGAGGGTGGGGCTCATGCTTGAACGCCATGGTGGTCCAGGTGCTGTCCAGGGCTTTCAGCACCTTCCCAGGGAGAGCAGACACGGGGACAGTGGGAGTCAGGCATGTGTGCCGAGGGAGACTCAAAGCTCCCAGGACACGGGCTAAGCCAAACATCTATGCCAGGGACACTCATGGTAGCAAGGGGCAGAAAGCCCCACCCATGCCCATCCTGGATGGACGGACAGACTCGATGGAAGCTACTTGGCCTTAGAAAGGAGGGAGACACTGACAGCTGCTATACCGCAGGTGGCTGGGCAGACCTGAGGCTGTGACAGCAGCCAGACACGAAAGGCCACATATCTGTCTACGCAGGAGTTGAGAATAGGCCACAGTGCAGTGTACTGCTCTGGCACATTGATTATTTTGAGTTAAAAACAACTGAACAATGGCAGGGGCAAAGTCACGCTGACCTTCATTCTGTTCCTTAAAGCAGTAGATGAATTCCTGGGGGATAGTGCCTCCCTGTCCCAAACAAAGCTCCTCATCATGCTTTTGCACACAGGGAGACAGCACTGGCGATCGGACCCAGGGCCTGCGCACTGAGCTACATGCTTAGCCCTTTTAAAAACTTCTATTTTGAGACAAGGTCTTGCTAAGGCACTAAGTCACCCAGGCTCGGTTTGAACTTGGGATCTTCCTTCCTCAGCCTCCCAGAGTGCTGGGATTACATGTGTGTGCCATCATGCCCAGCTAGTTGGGCTTTTTACGTAATAGATTCTAGAAGTATTTTACATGATTTTTGCCTCAGGTTGGGGCGAAAAAGCTTCTGGACTTTCCTCCAGGGCTGGAGGCTGCAGGGCCCTGTGTTAGGTAAGAACTTCAAGGTCGCCCAGAGTCAGGGGATCGGTCCCTGGGCCGCCTGGGTGGCAGCGGTGGGAGCCCAGTCCCACCTTCTCCATCCCAGACTCCTTCACGGCCTTGTCTACGATGTTTCGGACCTCGTCTTCGTACTTGTGGAGGTTCAGCTGCAGCAGGTCTGCCAGGGCGGTCTCTTCGGACATTCTGAACTTCACCTGGGGAAAGCGGCCGCTCCCTGTGAGGTGGCACCCGGAGGCAGGGTGGGGAGCAGGCTCCCCTCTTGTGGGTCCTTCCCCAGACCCTGCTCCCCTCCTCCGTGAAACCAAGCAGCCGTGGAACCCAGCGGGAGTGGGGGGAAGAGCGGCCCCCAGGATCGCAGGGTGGGACCTTATTTGGAAACAGGTCTTTGATCTGAGCTGGGATCGTCCAAATTCTCCTAGACCAATGACGGTGTTCTCAGGGGTAAAAGGAGCGGGGTTTCAAACACAGGAAGACGTGAAGGTGAAGCGGGCAGAAGTTGGACTGGTGTGGCCAGAGCCAAAGGGCACCCGGAGTCCCCAGCAGCAGGAAGAGGCAGGAGGATGCGGCCTCCCCTCCAGCCTCCAGCGGGAGCAGGGCCTGTCCACACGTTGCCTTCAGCCTTCAGCCTCTGGGGCTCAGACAGAAGGCACTGCTGCTGATGTAAGCAACACCCAGGAACCGAATCCCCTGCCCCGGGAGCTCCTGTGTCCCTCCAGTAACAGCAGAGAGGCGGGCCCAGGGCCGTTTCCAGCTGCAGTGGCCCTGGAGGCCCGAGTGTCGAAGTTGTGGTCACAGCCAGGATGCGGCTGGGATGGAGAGAAGTGCAGTCGCTGGGAAGATGGGAAGAGCCCTCCGAGGACAGCACGACCTGGCCCTTCGGGTTCCTCTCTGCCAGGAGGCGAGCGGCCCCTCTGGCATACTCCTGCCCGATACTCCGGGTGGCCATGGGGCTCGGCAACATGGACTGAGACCTCTGAAACCAGGGGCTGAAAGAACTCCCCTCCTTTAGGCCCGATGGTCTCTGGTGTTCCCTCGCAGGGCCCGGCAGCTAACTGACCACCGCCCTGTCCCGATCCTGGCCGCGCCACCGCTGGGCTCCGGGGCAAGCTGGGGAAACACCTGCCGGGTGCTGCCCGGTCCTCCGTGAGCCCAGCCCACCCCCTCAGTGGAGGTTTTAGTTGTTCACTGAGGACCACCGGGGTCTTTGGGGTGCCTGGGGGTGCTCTGGGATCTGGGAACCTGCTCCTCTCTGTGGTTCTCTCACATCTATGGAGCTTTCCCACTCTTCCCACCCCTCGGCTTTCAAGCGCCTCCCTCCTCTGGGCTCTTATCCTTCCTCAACATCCCAGGGTTTTGCAGCTGGGCCGATGATGAGGGTCAGCAGAACACAGCGCCCCGACATCCCACAGGGGCTCAAGGGCCAGGTGGCACCGGGGTGACCGAGAAGCAGCAGACAGGAGCAAAGCTCCGCGCTCTGCTGCCTGCCTCACGGTTTGTGAAGGTGCCTCTGATCCCCTCTTCACGGGCAGAGAGAATGAATCAGCAGAGACACCCCATGGCCCTCACAGCCCAGCACAGGCATTGGAGGTCTGCCCCGCATGCCCGCCTCAGCTTGCCCGCTCCACCACCCTGCGCTCCAAGCCCTGCCCCTGCCTCATCACATGCTCTTCCCGGAGCCCAGGTCCCCGAGTCCTTGGTGCTTCCTGTCCCGCATGTAGGATGCACGTGGCCCGCGGTCCTCTCTGTCCTTCCCTCGCTAGTCTGTCTGCTGTGAGTCCAACTTACAGTGGTGTCAGGCAGAGAACCTAAGCGGGCATGGGGAAAGTAATCTTTTCCTCCCCTAAGAGAGCACACTCTTCTCCCTCTCTTTGCTGGCTCGAGAGCAGGGCCCACATGTTGTCACTCTGTCCCTGGCATCAGTGGGGCCTCAAGAGAGCAGCTGGGCCGTGGAGATTTGTTTACCATTTGCTGAACTGGGCAGTTCCTGTCCAGCTTCCTCAGTGTCAGGTGCTAAGCCACAGCCGGGCAGCCCAGCCCGGCCCACCCTGAGGATGGGCCGTTTCTGTGCATACCTGGGTGGTCTGCATGAGCTGCTGCCAGTGGCGGTCACGGATGGCGGGGTTCTGCAGCTCGCTCACGGCGCGCAGGGAGGTGATCATGTTCTTCACGGTGTTGTCCAGCCCTACAAAGGCATCCCAGGCCTTCATCTCCTTGTCCAAGGACCTCACGTCCTTGGCGAACTTCTTACAGTCTATGTCCATCTGCTCCACGTTGATGTCCTTCCACTTGGTGGTCTTCCAGTCGTTGATGCTGGTGTTCACCTGTGGCGGGAATGTCCCCATCACCTCCACTCTTGCTGGGGGGCCCTCGGGAGGACACTGTTACCTTACTAGGTGTTGTTACATAACAAAGAAAGGGTCAACTCATGGTGTACACACTAAGCCACAGAGACAAAAGCTGATGGAACTGAAAGGAGAAACAATGTCACCATTACACTTGGAGGCATGCACAACCCACGGACACACTTAGTGGCTTATGGAATTGCAAGCCTGGAAATTAAACTTAAATTGCTAATTAAAAGTAGGACACAGAAGAGCTGGACAAGTACTCACGGAACTGTCACCAAGACAGACCACATCCTGATCCGTGAAATAAACCTCTATGAATTTAAAACAGCTGATGTCATACTACAATGACTTCAAGAAAACAGAAGAGGAAGAAGCACTTTTGTTTTGGTTTAGTTTTTTGAACCCAAGGCCTTCACACTGAGCTACATTTGTGATTTTTTTGAGACAAGGTCTTGCTAAGTCACTAAATTGCTCAGGCTGGGCTTGAACTTGGCAATCCTCCTGCCTCAGCCTCCCAGAAGGTTGGGATTACAGGTGTGCACCACCACGCACAGCAAGGAGTGCTCTGATACCCAATCCAAAAATATCACTAGAAAATAAAATGATAGACCAGTATCTCTCATGAACTTACACACAAAAATTCTCAACAAAATGTTAGTGAACTGAACACACACACACACACACACACACACACACACATGATCAAGTGGGATTTATTCCAATATTTAAAAATCAATGAAATCCACCATATTAAAGGAGAATAATCATGCAGTCATATTGACTGACAAGAGAAGATATTTGAAAGCATCCAGCAAATACACATTGTACAAAAATAGGAAGAGAATCAATTTCCTTGATATAAAAATGTATAGTGAATATCACATATAATAGGGGTTGCTTTCCCTCTAAGATTGGAATGGTGCAGGGAGGAGCCTGCCAGTCTCACTCAACATAGCACTGAAAGTCCTAGCTCCTGCAACAGGCACGAAATAAAAGACAGAAAGATTGGAAAGGAAAAATAAAACTGTCCTTATTTATAGATGGCATTATTGTCTATGTATAAAACTCCTAAGGAATTTATTTAAAGATATAAAACACTTGAACTAATACGTGAGTTTTAGCAAGGTCATATGATAAAACTAAACACAAAAATTTATCACATTTGTGTATACAAAAACAACACATGAAAGCCAAAATTTAAGACGCACTACCACTCACAATCACTTCGAAGAAGAAACAAAAAACTTAGGTATAAATCTAGTAAAACATGTATAGGATCTTTATGCTAAAATTATAGATTGCCAGTTGAAGAAATGAAAGAAGGAACAAAGACAGACAGACAATGTTCATGGCATGAAATAACCAACACAATAGTGATATCAGATCTCCCTAAATCAAACTAGAGATTTGATGCAATATCTATAGAAATCCCAGTCAGGTTTCATTTTTTTGTAGGCATAACAGGATTATTCTGAAATGCATATCAAAGGGTAAAAGTCCAGGAATATTAAACAATCTTAACAAAGAAAAGTAAAGTGGGAGGAGTCACCCTAACGGATATCAAGACTTCCTGGATAGCTATGGTGATCAAGCCCCAGTGATATGGTGGAGGAATAGACTCAAAAATCCACGAAACAGCATACAGACCCCACAAACTGCACTGCACGAGTATGCCTGACTGACTTTGGACAAAGGTGCAAATGTAATTCAGTGGAGGAAGCACAGCTTTTTCAACAAATGGTGCTCAAGAAAATCAGACATCCGTGAGCTAAAAATCAAAGCTTGACCCAAACCTCAATCCTTACATAAAATTAACCCGAAATAGATCACAGATGTACATGGAGCACGTAACAACATGAAACTTTTAGAATAAAGGCCTAGGAGAAAATCTTCAGCATCTAAGCAAAGAGTTCTTGGATTTAACACCAAATGCATGCTCCATGAGAGGAAAAGTTGATAACATGGATTTCATCAAAATCAAAAACTTTTGCCCTGCAAAACAAACTTGGTAAGATGACGCAAAGACAGGTTAGAGACTGGGGGAAATATTCCCAAACGGTGTATCTGGTAAAGAACTAGTTTCTAGAGTGTAGAAGAACTCTCAAAACTCAACCGTAAAAACCAAAAAAGTCCAACTAGAGTGTGAGCAGAAGACATGAACAGACATGCAGTGGCGAGGATAGAGTCCTCGAGGAAGCACAGGAAGGGCCCAGCCTGGTGGTCAGCAGGGAATGCAGATCAAAGCCGCAGAGTCTTCAAGGGGCTGTGTGCCCCGGTCTGAATGCTTATGTCCCTCCCAAGTCGCTCTGGGCCCCTCAGCCCGCAGTGACGGTGTGAGGAGGTGGCCCCTTTGTAGGTAACCAGGTCAGTGGGTGGAGCCCCCTTGGAGGGGACTGGAGTCCCTACAAAGGTGGTGAGGTGAGAGAGAACGAGGTGAGGGGGAAAGGAAAGGAAAAGGGACAGGAGAGAGAAGAGAGGCCGCAGATGGAGGGAAGACAACCCCCCACACAGAGGGCTGGGTCCACAGACATGCTCCAGGACGCCGCCACCCATCTTGGGGTTCCCTGGGGGCCCTGACAGCCCTGGTGGTGCCGAGTCCCCCAGCAAGCCCCGCCTCACCATGCTGATCATGTCCCAGAGCTCCTTGAGCAGGCAGACCTCCCTGCGGCAGGCTTTGAGCTGCTTGTAGTCGGGCACCGGGACCTCAAACAGGCTGCCGGACTTGCACAGGGCCTCCATGACCGTCTCCATGGCCTTGATGCTTCTCTGTTGCTGGGGTAGGAGGGGCTGTCAGCACGTGCCCAGCCCAGGCCTGCACCCCCTCCTGCCCTCCTGCCCCCTTTCTTCTGCCATGTCCGGTAAACCTCCCCCTCCAGCCCTCCTCGCACAACAGAGACAGTGGTCCAGCTGGGAGGAGGACGGCCCAGCTGCCCCCTCTGCCCGGTCTCTGCCCGCTCTGGGGCTCTACAGGCTCCAGCCCGCAACTGGCTTGAATGAACAGTGCAGATGCCTCATTTCCTGCTGGGATTTATCTCGCAATTTCCCCCACTTCCATACTATATTTTTATCTTATTAAAAAATGAGATGAGTGGGCCAGGGATTTAGCTCAGTGGTTCCACCGCCTGCCTCGAAAGCTCAAGGTCGGCACCTGCAGGTTCTATACCCTTGAATTCTACCAAATGTGGGTTGAGAGGATTTGAAAGAAAATTTGTGTCTGTACTGAGCATGTACAGATTCCCCCTGGTCATGGTGCTCCGTGTGCTCAGTGTGATAATATTTTTTTTTGGTACCAGCGATCAAACTCAGGTCCTTCCACTTGTGAGGCAGGCACCAGAACCACTGAGCTAAATCCCCAGCCCCGGTGTGATATTTACACAGCGTGCACATCATAGGAGCGAGGGCTTACAAGTCATCAGAGATGACGTAAAGGACAGGAGACTGGGCGCAGGTTCCAGGCCACTGTGCCGTTCTACATAAGGGAGCTGAGCCTTAAGCATCCGGTGACCACAGGGCCCTGGAACCTGTCCCCTGTGCATGCCGAGGGACGACTGTGATACCTATGGCACATTTGTGTGGATGCACAGCTACACAAGACAGCCGGGCACTCAGGCAACCTGTGCCAGCCCAGCCAGGCTGTGCTCTCACTCTTGGGTGCCCAGACCTGGGCGTGCTCACTGGAGGTCACAGACTCACTCGGATGGCCATGGGGGCTTCTCTTCCTTAGATGTCTCCAGAGAGCCCAGCCTGGGCCCCATGGATTGACGGCTCTGGGGCTTCGAAGGAGAGTGCCCATGTATGCATCGTGGTCAGGGGTGGGACAGGGAAAACTGCTGGAGAGGAAAGGGAGGACTTGGCTTCGTGGAGCAGTGGGCTCCGGAGCTGAGCCGGTGGCAGAGCAGGGAAGAGGGAGGTGACCCTGGAGCTCCCGGCTGCTGAATGAGGCAGAGGTCCTGGTGCCAGGCGCTGCGCCCCGAGTGGAGGCGCTGGCGGGGGCCCTGTTCTGCTGGTGGAGCCCATGGCACCCCAGCCTGAGAGCTGGCTGGGCCTATGGCGTGGGAACTTGTGCAGTGGAAACATACCATGGACTTCGACAGAAGAGGGAAGGGGACATACAGGGAACTTGGCATCTGGCTGACTGGGTGGGCCAGCAAGAGCTAGGACTCAAGGGTGAGCGTCTGGGAACAGAGTTGGGATGAGTGAGGAGGAGCTGGGCGGAGGGGAGGGGTGCGGGAGCCTGGCAGGCGGTCCATGTGGGCGTGGCTGTGGGCCTGGAGCTGACCCGAGCCCTAGGAGTGCAACCGAGTGGGAGCTGGGGGATGCATGCGCCTGCACGTTCCTGTCGACTCACATGCACACACGTGTGCACACACACATGTGTGGCTTTAGACCAGTCCCATGGAAGAATAACAGCTTGAGAAAAGTCGCCCGAGCACCGGGCGCCCACATCATGGCCCGCTCCACCCTCTCGCGAAGTACCTTATTCAGGGCCGCGTAGGGGCTGGGGTCGCTGAAGGAGAACGGGGCCTCCCGCCGGAAGTTCTCCCTGAACTCATGCTGCCTGAGCTGCGGGAGAGCAAGGCCAGAGCCTGGGCTGCACCAGGAGGCGGCGCCAGCTCCTCCCCAGCCCAAGCACCCAAGGCTGCTGCAGCCCCCACGCTGCCTCCTGTCGCCCTGCCCAGGCCGGCACCTCAAATTGCTGGCATTTCCGCCGCAGGATGTTGACCTCGTTGGCCTGGAGAGGAGCCACGTTCTGCTTCACCTGAATGGCCAGTTTCTTGGTGTTTGTCCACTGCTCGGGCAGCTCCTGTGGGAGGCAGAGGCCAGGGAGGTCTCTTTTCAAAAAAAATTTTTTTAAAAAAACCTTTCTGCTGGGAAATAACTGTGGTCTCCTAGGAGGCTGCAAAAATAGCTCAAAGCTCCTTGGGCCTCACCAAGCCTTCTGGGGTGGCAAACCAGGAGCCCCGTACACGCGTTTTTCTTAACCAGACCACAGGATGCCTTGCTCGCCAGGTTTTCACACCTGAGTCCGCTTGTCTGTGTGCATGTGTGTGCATGCGTGTAGGCGTGTGCAGTTCCACCCTGTGTAGACATCTGTGCAGCCACACACCCGAGGACCTGAAGTCGTTTTGTGCCCTCCATTGCCCCCCTGTCCCACTGATCACTGCCCTGTCCCCCTTCTCCATCATTTTGGCCTTTCCAGAATGGCTCTCACAATCAGATGAATTTCCTTATTTTCCAAGTTCTCCGCACTCGGGCAGATAGTGTACTTACTATCATAAAATACTGTAAAGCAAGCAAACAAACAAATCACGGCCCATGAACTCTTGGCCTGCAGATGGAGGAGCTGCTTCTGTTTCTTCTGAGGTTGACAGCCCTCAAGGTCTGTCAGCAGTAGCTGGCCTCTTGTCCATTCTTACACCCCAGGTGGCATCCCCCCGGGACTGGCCACATGCCTCAAGCCCCCAGGCCTCTGCTGGGCTTGGGTGAGAGAGTAGGCCCGAGCCCCATCGCCTGTGGTTCCCACCCAACAGGCTCCTCAGTGAGCACTCAGCCTGGGATCTGCGAGGCCACAGCCCTGCTGGCCGCTGTTCCCCTTGTCACCTGGGCTTGTGCCTTCGGGCAGGGGAGTGGCCTGGTGTAAATGGACCCGAGGGAGGGAGCTGAGCAGACGGGTCTGGGAGAGATGAAAACTACGGGACCACACGCAGGCAGAGGGGTGGCAGCTCCTGGATGACACCCATCTCCAGGGCTCTGCTCTGACCTCTGCTCTCCAGGGCCCCGGGCCCAGGAGGGTGACATGGGATGTGAAGGTGTTTTACCCAACAAAGTAATCAAATACGGGCTGGGGATTTGACTCTGTGGCACCGCGTCTGCCTTGCAAGCACAAGGTCCTGAGTTCGATCCCCAGTACCCAAAAAAAGATCAAATAGAACTTTTCCAAATTTGGAGGTGTCTCCAGGGGCCTGTTCTCCCGGAAGCCTCCTTCCTGGCCTGGCCACCCACAGGGACCTGGAGTCCAGCAGGTGTCCCTCCTGAAGCGTCTCAGCCTCGAGCTGTGACCACCAGGTCTCCGTGACCACAGGGGCACTGTGCCTCTCACAGCCGGTCCCCCCAGACCACGGATGGCACCCGTCCCCTCCGCTCCCCACCTGCAGCTTCAGGTAGGTCTCCTCCGGCAGATCCTCCCCGTACGACTTGAGCAGCTCGATGGTTTGCTGCAGGGGCTCGAACATGCCGTCAGTGGCCACCTGCCTCTCCTTGACCTTCATCAGGTGACCCAGCACCGCCACCAAGCCGTTGTAGTCCCCCTCCTTGAGCGGCTTTGTCAGGCCCACCCTGGCAACCTTCATGAAGGCTTCTAGGTCCGTGAGGCTGAGGGGAAAAAGGGACCCTCTGTGACAGTATGCACAGCCTCTGGCGCCTGGACATAGTAAGTGCTCAGTAAATAGGGGCTGGGGGAGGGAGTAGAGCATTCGTTCATGGCCAGCTGACACCTGCTGCTGGGTCAAAAATCTGACCTTCACCCCCATGCCTCCCCTGAACTGAAGTGGATGCCCCCATTTCCTGCGCCCTCAAACACTTCCTGGCTCTGAGGGCATGGCCAGCATGGGAGGCGGGCCAACCGCACCTGTTGACCACGTGGTCACTCAGGTACTGCTTGAACATGAAGCTCCAGCGCTTGATGGTGTTGAGCAGGGCCTGCTTGAAGGGGCGGCAGTCGCACTGCAGCCAGCTGTGGAAGACGCGTGTGTTCTCACACCGGGACACCTCTTCGTACAGCTTCTCGTAGGAGTCGATCTGGGGACACGGATGCAGGCCCCAGTCAATGTCTGCCTCGCCCCGGCCACATGCTCCTTCCCTGGGCAGCAGCACAAGGCGGGGGGCAGCACAGGGAGCCTGAGGTTTCCCCAGGCGGCCCCCACGGACTCTGCCCAAAAGGGAAAGTGTCGGAGGGGGGATCCGGCACTGCCAGCAGGACTTCTGTCTCGGGACAGAGTGAAGCTTCCAGAGTGACCCTGCTCACAGGCTCCCGGAGGGCCCTCCACCTCTCCTGCTCAGTGACTTCCTCTGCTTGGACCACCCCAGGGGAGCACCTGGACAGCTCGGCACAGCCCCGTGGCCCGGGGCCCGCAGTCATTCACATCAATCAGTTCACATTGCTCACTCTGTCCACTGCTTCCCATGGAAACCACAAGAAGCCCGCTGTCCCCGGGTGCCCTGCTGCCTCTGCCTTCTGACCGGCCCTGGTGCTCCCCTGTGTGGCCCTGTGTGGTGTGACAAGCTGTGAGTAGTAAACAAGGTTCTCCAGGGGTGTTGTTTCTGGACCTGCTGGCCTCACCAGGCCCAAAGAACAATAAAACCTACACTTTAGATCTGTTCACCCAGGTGTGTTTTTGTTTTATTTTTGCCATTGTGGGGATAGAACCCAGGGTTTTCACACTGAGCTACCACCCTAGTCCTACGCCTAGTTTTTACACGGTGACCCTCTGCTGGGGGCAGAGGTGGCGTGTACCTGCTGCTGGAACTGAGGGAGGCTGGGTGGGGTCTTGGGGACAGTGTCCTGCATCAGGGTATCCAATTCCTCCAGGGTGGGCATATGTCCGAAGATCAGGAAATTCTTCATGAACTCCTGGAGGTCGTCCATCCAGAGGTAGGAGTACCTCTCCAGGGAGTCCTGGTACCCTTCAGCCTCCTTCATGGCATTGATGACCAGGCTGGACAGCTCCTCCCTCATCTCTATGAGCTCTGTTATGTCTTCAAGGTCTGTCTGACAGGGGAAGAAGCCAGCAGGTGAGGATGCTTCCTGGGTTCACGATTTGGGCTTATTCCCTCTGCTTTGGAGAGCAGCTCTCTGCTCGTGAAAGTGCAGCTATGCCCTCAAGACCGGACATAGGGAAATCTGCCAATTTGCAATGTTCTAGGAGATTTGCTGCATGTGGCTTTTGCCTGTTGGACCCCAAGATGACTCACGGTTCGTTCACCCACTATGTACTCAGCCCTTGCTGTGCACCCAGGCTGGGACAGACACCGGGGCCAGACAAGCAGGGATCACATGGAGCACAGTGTCCAGGTGCGTGGGCAGGCATTCTTCTAAGAGCGCCAGAGACAACACGCCCCAGCTCTGGCAGTGGCTTCAAGGAGTAATATGAGGAAGTCAGGAATGGCCTTGAGGAATGACCTTTGTTGAGAGCTGATGGGCAGGCAAACAAAGAGCAAGAGAAGCAGCTTTTGGGGCAACAACAAAGCATGTGGTAAGGCTCTGAGGTGGGAAGATGCAGAGTGCTTGGGAATGGAAGGAATCTGCTATTGGTGGCTGAAGCTGAGCTCAGGCCCTATGCTGGACAGGATTGTTCAGTTGGAGGTGGCAGAAAACCCAACTGAACTGGTATAAGTAAGCAAGAGAACCACTGGGTCCTGTGACTAGAGGACCCCAGAGTAGTGCATGCGCACGTGTAATGAGCGGAATAGGTGGGATCATATGGCTGCTGAGCTCCCTGCTGGTGCCAGGGAGAGTTCACACCCCAACAGGTGATAGGAACGGGAAAACTGGGTGGCAGTTGGGGTCACGGACAGGGGAGACCACTGGGAACGGCAGCAGGAGGACACGAGCCAGATATGGCTGGGAGCGTGGGTGTGGGGCTGCGGTGGGGCTTGTCGCTGGTGGGAGGCCCACCGGTAGCTGGCCATGCTCTGGTCCTGCCTGTGCCAGGCACATGGGTGGGCTGGGAGGACAGGCCAGGGGTAAGGAAAGTCTGGAAGGTGCCAGGCCAGGCTAGGGCAGGCTGCACACATCTGACCTTCCGGGAGGGAGCGTGTGGGGGGAGCCCATGGCCTCACTGTGGCTCAGGAAAGCACCGAGTGCTCCAGTGTCCAGCCTGGACTGTGGGTGTGGGAATGTGACCCTTCCCTTCGGTGGCCCCCTCTGCTCCCAGGCAAGCGCTCCCCCAGGACTTCAAGCTGATGCAGGTGTTTTTGGAGTCAGCACCATGGAGCCTTCTCCCTCTCACTGGGGCCAGAGAGCCATGGTCTGGCCTGCTGGGGTCTGGCTGTGGGGTTCTCCTGCCCAGTCTCCCCTGCATGGCCACCCACTTCCCCTGGGACCCCATGGCTTTAGGCAGGCAGCCTGCATTCACCCCAGGCTCTGCTCGTGGTCCCCAACCTCTGACCCAGCTCCTCCGGGTGTGCACCCCTGTCATCGCATTGGCAGTGTATGGGCCTCTGAGAAGTGGTCTAGGGCCCAGCTACTGGTACCCAGCTCTGTCACCACCTTCCACTGCTTGGCACCTGTCAGACTTGGCCGTCTCTGAAGAGACCCTTAGCCATGAGCCCTTGCTGGGTCTCTCTGAGACAATGTGTGTGTGTGTGTGTGTGTGTGTGTGTGCGCGCGTGCACCATAAGAGCTGGGGGCGGGGGGGAAGCTCTGTCCACAGCACCTATTGGGTTTGGGGACACTTGGGTGGGAGTGAGAGCAGCCTTCCACTCTGACTCTGAGGGAACTTGTTTATCTAGTGTCTGCGTGACTGGTGGCAAACTATTCTGAACCCTGGACAGCCTGTTGCATGCCCCGGGGCCAGATGAGTCACCTTTCTGTGGCTTAGAAATCACAGGCCTCTGCCTCTGTATGACGCCCTGGAAACTCCTCCCCCCTTCAGGAGTAGCTGTCGTGGCTGCACATCTCAGAAGCCACATTTGACCTACCCAGGAGGGCGCACTTTCCTCCTGTGTCCTCACTACACACACACACGTGCAAATATG
The DNA here is from genome assembly GCF_053883595.1 of Heterocephalus glaber. Lineage (NCBI taxonomy): Eukaryota > Metazoa > Chordata > Mammalia > Rodentia > Bathyergidae > Heterocephalus > Heterocephalus glaber. The sequence continues at coordinate 3,849,107 of NW_028258173.1, read as the reverse complement.
CACACACATACGGAAACACAAACCCACACACATGCACAATGCAATGCACACACATGACCACACACAAATACACACAAGCACACACATACAATACACAACACACAAATCCACACATGCAAATGTGCGATGCACACATGACCACATACACAAACATGCACATGTGCACACACATGTATGCACGTGCACACAGATGCAAATCTTATTCACACACAAATGTACACAACTTCCCCACGTCCAAATGTACACGAACATGTACCTGTCCTCCTTTTCCTGGTAGTACAGAGCATCTTGCTGTGACTGTTTGTTATTACAAATAATACATGTGCCTAGTACAGAAAAATTCAAACAATGTAGAAGTATATGAAACAACTCTGTCCTTCTTCCCTCCTACCCTCATCTTTGTTGCCATAAAAAAAAAGCACGCAACAGCTTTGAGCGTATCCTCAAAGAGACAGATTTGTTTTAACTTGAACAAATGAAATCAGATTCTAAACCAGTGGTGGCGAACCTATGGCAAGCGTGCTGCAGCTGACTGTTGGTTATCCCTGAAAGCTCTCAGTTCGCATCGCTATGCTAAACTTTGCTCTACAACTTCATAGACATTTGGTAATGTGGTACATCTGTCCACCCCTGGCTCATTTATAACTCCGACTTCGTGTGAATGGGCCAGAATCTGTCAAAAGACTCCCCTCTGTGATGGAAACTGAAGTCTTCTGATTTTTTTCCCTCCAGTTATACAAGCAAATGCTCTGATCAGCGAGCCCACTCTAGCCTTTCTTTGGAGGAGCCTACTTTCCTGTGACTTCTGCACCCCCGACTCTGACCTGGCTCGGGTATTTCATGAACTTGGAGTAGATGGGTGCAGAAGATGGGAAGAAATGTGCGTCACGACACCTGAGTGTGGCTCGAGCCCCAGGTTTAAATGACGGAACAGAAGAGGAGAGGAGAAGGAAGGGCCCGACCACTCCTGTACCTTGTGGGGGTCGATACCCAGGCAGGCCAGCGAGGAGAGGCCTCTGGAGGAAGGACAGCTTTGGGAAGGAAAGCGAGGAGTAGGGTTTGTAGTCCTGGGGGACCCATAGAATACAAACCTCTGGGTCCCCCCTTATGTGCAGAGCCACTGTCACCTAACACATCCACACCAGGCCTTGCTGCATTAGGAAGGCTGAATTCCAAGCCAGAAAGCAACTGACATCTACACCTGGAAAGCAGATGGAGCTGCAGTAAGCCAGGACTGACCTTGTAGTTCATCCTGCCCTTGGCCAGCCGGGGAATTAGCCTGGCGACATTGTAGATGTCAGTGATCAGGCCATCGATCAGTGCCAGGAAGCCGAAATCCGAGCCCACCTCCAGCGATGGATTGAAGGTTAGGCCTTCCTCATTCAGCTCCATGCAGATCTCAAACAGGGGTGCAACGCTCTCCTGAAATAAGTCATCACGGTCAATACCCAAGCCCCTTTCAAACATTTCTCAACATCCAGACTGTCCACTCCAAGACCATCCATGGTGTGGCTCCCTCTTGCTGGCTTGGGCAGCTTTGGGGAGCATGTTCCTATGTGGCCCTCTGCCTGGGCCGTCCCGTCCACTGGGACCCAACACAGCCCCAGGGCCCAGAGCTAGAGGAGCAGGCTGGAGCATGAAAGGCAGTGGCTAGGGAAATGGATCTCTGGGTTCTAAGCCCACTGCTGCTAATTCCCCACTAGACGGCCATGGACAGCTCCCTTAACTCTCAGTTTCCGAAGATACATAAAACAAAGGTCATTATTTGGTAGAATGGAGGCAGTAGTTGCCCCAGCTCCCTGTTATGAGGGCTAAATGAACCCAGCATATGAGAGCTGCATACAACAGTGAGGGACAAGCCCATAGGTCCCACGTGTGCATGGCCACAGCCCTTCTGCTCCTGGACACCCTGGTGAGGCTGTTAAGCAGAAACTGCCAGCCCTGCCTGCAGGGTGCTGGGGTGGAGGTTACCCTCGAGGCTCTTTCTGTCATATCAGTGGTACTCTCACTGTGTGTCAAGGCCCACAGGTGGCCATGAGGTCCCTACTGTGCCCACTAACCATTTGGGAGCCATTGTGATGAAAAGGACTCAGGTATGGGAGGAAGCATCCCCCGGGGGAAACCTGGGGAACATTTCTTGGTGGCCTTCCCCAGAGCCCCTCTTGGTGACCGGGTTAGTGCTTCTGCTCAGCCTGACAGTGGGGGGACAGGTAGGTCAGTGGCCAACGTTGCTGCCAGGCCCCCACCCCTGCCCACTGCAGCAAGATAGGGCCATGCTTCAGATCTGCTTAGGCAGTCTGCTGATTTGTCACCACAGGTTTAAGCTGACCAGCAGTCCCAAGGGCCCTGGACTTGTAGGGTTCCCAGGAGGCAGGACTTTCACTTTTAAAACCAGGATAAGCTGGTCACCCTGGTCAGCGATGGCAAACCTTTTAGAGACCGAGTGCCCAAACTGCAACCCCAAATCCACTTATTTATCACCAAGTGCCAACACTGCCCCATGTGTGTCCGACGCGAAGCTGCTGGGGCGATGCTGGGCAACTTGGCTCACGTGCCAACAGAGGGCCCCTGTGTGCCCCCTGAGGCACGCATACCGCAGGTTCACCACCTCTGCTCTAGGTAGATTTCAATAAATCGATTTATTTATAAAATGAAAGTCTGCCATTTCATCAGGAAACTCCCAACTGGATTCCAGCACAGGACTTCCCTTATATTTATAATTCACACACACAGTTACTTTACAGGGACAACTTACGTCCACAGTCATGTTGCTGATGAGGTAGTTGAGAGATTTGCGAATGAACTGGTTGAACCCCTCCAGGACCATCCTGTCGAGGTAGTTGACATAATCCTTCCAGGGCAGGCTGGACGTGTCTGCTCTGAACAATTCTGCATTTTCCTGCAAGCAGAAGTGCATGCATGGCCGGCTGCCTTCACGCTGGCTCACTCTGGGGAGCCCACTGCGTGCCCCTGGGCCACCCTCATCCTTGTCCAAGGGCTCTGGGACACAGGTTGGCTGTGAACTTCCAGGATGTGCCTGGCTCTTTTCCATGGCAGAGCTTGGCCAGCGCCACCCCCCCATTCCTGCCAAATCAGGCTTCTTCTGATCTTCTCAGATGCCACCTCCTCATGAAGACCCTCCGTGAGGGTCCTCTATTTGCCTCAGGCTGGGTTCCATCCCTGACCCCTCTGTGTTCCTCTATTGATCTGTTGTTTCTGTGACCATAGCACAGACAACAACTCTGTGGGCTTCTCTGACGTCCAGCTTCAGGACAGGAAGGATGGGCTGTCCTCTCTACCACTTATCCCCGCGCTCAGCAGCATGCCTGGGCCACAGCAGGAGTGGGTAACTAGTGAGAGAGAGGGGGTGGGTGGGTGGGAGGGTGGATGGATGACTCTGTAGGCCACTGAGTGCCATAGGGGAACAGGAGGATAGATATGACTCAGTCTGTGCTTTCAGGCAGTTGCAATTGCAGAGAGAAGACACGGGCTCAAATAATTTTAGTATAAGAAAGAAACGCTGAATGACTGTCACAGGAGTAGATGAACATGGTAACAAAGCCTGGCACAGAGGCAGTGCTATCTCATCAAATGTGGGGAATAGGGGCGGCTCACAGACCTCAGCCTCATGGGCTCCTGCTCCTCGATGCTCAGCCTCAACCCTCTGGCCCTGCTTCCTCGCTTGCCCTTTTGGTAAGCTCCTGGTGCTCTGCTCTGAGCTTGCCTGACCTTAAAGCAAACTTCTCACATCTAAGAGTGAGATCTTCTTGCACCATGGCAAGCAAGGGGGAAGGGAAAGGACCTGGCCAGGAAGCACAGTAGTTTTTGGTCCAGCCAAGTCATTCCACTGGGGCAACAATCTTGTCAGCAATGAGGTGGCCATAGGAACAGCCTGCATAGTCCAACCTGCATAGGGCCCACTGGTACGTCTGGACGTGGCAGCCCATCACCAAAGTCCACACCATTGTACACCATGCACCATCACACCCACAATGGGCCCCAGATATATCTTGAGCTCCAGAATTTTCCTTTTCCCAGGCTGATGCAAACCCCCACCTTCAGCATTCTCCTCAGAGATGTGCTGAAATGCAAGTGGACGGCCCAGCAGTGCCAGGCCACCATTGTGCATTCTTCCTTGGAATGTGACCCCGGAGGCCAGCAGGGATGTGGACCCCCACACACACTCTGGAGACTCTTGGTAGAGGAGCATGACCTACATCCCAGGCAGCAAAGCAGATGTGTGGTCACATTGTACTCATCAGAATGCGCATGTGCACATTCCAGTGTTCCTCACCATCCACGTCACACTCGTGGGTGGAAACCATGCAAGATACTGACAAACAGCAGCCTATCCCAGGAAGATAGATCTGCATTGGCTGTGAAGGTGTGACTATACCAACTTTCCCTTCTGGGAAAGAGCAAGTGGACTCCTGATGGACCTCCCAGGCATGTCCTTACCGCCACCATGGCTTGGATCTTCATGCCTGCCTCCTTGACAGCAGGGTAGCGCTTGTTCAGATTGACCATCCTTCCATCCAGGTCTAACAGGGCCTCTTTCTTGTTGTCTTTTCTTTCAAACAGAGGGTTGGCTGACCAATCCTGGAGGAAAACTCAGGGGTGAGAAAAGACATTTTGGAGGCAGTGTGTTTGGTCTCACTCCTTCTCAGTCCCCTCTTTGCTGTGAGTCTCCTTGTCCCTTGCTTATCGCAGACTGGAGATTAGTTCTCTGTGATCTGTGCCCCCTTGGGGCCACAGGCACCTCTGCTTATGTTAACTTTCTGAGAAAACTACTTGAGGGAACATTCCATTCAAATGAAAACTGAATCAGAAAAAAATGATGGTGAGCAATGGTTTTTGTCTACCATTTAGTATCAGAGTGGATACTGATAAAATTTCTGTGAGCTATAACACAGAAAAGTGTCACACTGAAAATGCTGAGAATTCTTGAAGTAGGAGACATGTGCCCTGATGTAAACATCAATCTGTAATGATTTGGAAGTCCTAAATCTTCAACCAGGGGTTCATGGAAGAAGAGTGGATGTTGCATAATCTGAAGTCCCGTTTTAGTGAAGGCCCTGGGGCAGTGAATCAAAGTGAGCCTGTGGGATATCATGATGGTTTGATTTTGCTAGGCTGATAGAAAAATATAGCTTAAACATAATCATTTTTAAAATGAAATAGATTTACTTAGTAGGCATTGCAAATTAATGGGAGGAGGATTTTTAGGACTTCCTTTTGGAAAAATGTGTTGGAATTTTGATCGGGATTGCATGAAACCCATACATCAATTTTGGAAGAATGGTCATTTACAATCCTAAGATTCATATAGAGCCAGAAGACACACAGGATAGCAAAAACAACCCTGGGTAGAAATAAGCAAAGCAGGCGGCCTCACCATCCAGACTTGACATTATGCCACAAAGCTACTGTGACAAAAACATGGTACTGGCCCCAAAACAGATGTAAGGATCAATGGAACAGAATAGAGGATGCAGAAACAATCTCCAAGCAATTCAACCATTTGATCTTTGACAAAGGAACCAAAATCATACACTGAAGGAAAGATGGGCTCTTTTTTTCTTTTTGGTACAGGAGATCAAACTTGGGACCTTGTGCTTTCAAGGCAGGCGGCAGAGTCACTGAGCTAAATCCCTGGCCCAAGATGGGCTCTTTAATAAATGGTACTGAGAAAACTGGCTCTCCACATGCAGAAGACTGAGTCTAGACCCATATATATCACCATGTACTCAACTAAAATAAAAATGGATCTAATAACTAAATGTTAGAATAGAAACAGTCTGCTAGAAGACAAAATAGACAGAACCCCAGTTATGCAGGAAATACTACTAAGAATCAACAAATGAGATCATGTCAAATTAAAATGCTTCTGCACAGCAAAGAAAACAGCCAACAGAGTGAAAGATAACCTACAGCTAAACATTTCTGCCAGCTATTCCTCACAGGAGTCCTATCTGGAACATATAAAGAACTCAAAAAAAATTAGACCCCTCAAAATAAAAGACCCCCCAAAAATGGGCAAATGAAATGAATAGACACTTCACAGAAGTACAAATGGCCAATAAATACATGAAGAAATGCTTGACATCATTTGCCATTAGCGAAACGCAAATTAAAACTATACTGAGATTCCATCTTGTACCAGAAAGAATGGCCACCATCAAGAAATCAAAAAATAACAGAATCTGACGAGGCTCCGGGGCCGGGTGGGGAAGGAACCCTTCAACCCTGCTGGTAAGAACGCAAACTGGTACAACCGCTATGGAAATCAGTATGGAGATTCCTCAAAACACTGCAACCAGGAGTTCTAGTTGACCCCTCATTCCACTAGTCCCCTTCTAGGTGTCTTCCCGGAAGAGTTAAAGACGTCCTATTACAGAGATACCTGCACACCCATGTTTACAGCAGCACAGCTCTGAACAGCTAAATCTTAGAAGCAGCCTGTATGTCCACGTACTAACTCCACACAAGGAACGTAAACAGTATGAACTGCAAATAGGTACTAATAAAGGAAGTAATCTGGAAACAGAAGACATCCTTTTGGATATGTAGATGCCAATGTTTTTGCAGATTCTGGTGCTGAAGACAAATCATGGGGGAAGTTGGTGAAGGAGCCCTCAGTGTTTTGGAAGGAGCTCGAGGTAAAGAAACAGCCCCGCCTCTGTTCTGAGCATCAAGCTTACTCCCTGCAGCACTGGTCTGTGTGTCTCTTCCCAGCCCTGTTCCTAGTGCCAGCCTGCCACACATGTGTGCCCCCCCCACCATCTGAGCTCAACAGAATGGAACACGACTGACTTTCCCGGAGTGACTGGGCTCTTTCTACCTCGGGACCACCCTGACATCACTGTAGCATCAAAGGACAGGGTCCCTGTCTTCGGTCACACATGGCACTTGCCATAGGCCCCAGACCTGTCCTAGGCTTCCACTGAGCCCCGCTCACAACCCTGCAGCTTGCTTACCTCCATGACCTGTGTAATTCCTTCTATATTCTGTTTTGCTTTTTGTATTCTGTTCTGCAAGTTATACAGAATTTCTCGCATCTCTTGAATATAGTGAAACACACCTGAAACATAAGAGTAAAGGAATCTTATGCAATCAACAACTCAGCAAGGTGGAAACTTTCTGAGTTAGGTTAACACCATTATCCCAGAACATCCAAATCCGTCTCCTGTTCTAGGTCAAGAAGCAGAAGAAATCATTGTGAGCTCCCTGAAATTAAATCCAGAGGAGTAGTGTGCACTTGTTGGAACAGGACTTCCGCATCTCCAGATCTGTGGACTTCTCATGTCACCCAGGAACCCCAGACTAACTGAAGTTAAAGCCCCCACCCCACCGTGAGCCCCAGCCCCGCTAATCCTGAGCAGAACACCAGAGGTGTGGGGCTCTCTGCCAAGAGGCAGGGCCTGGAGCCTCAGGAGAAGAGCCATGTCCTCGCAGGAGGGGAGGAAGGGAGCGTGGTCCGCACAGGAAAGTCCAGACAGACCCCGATTTCAAGGGTGTGACAAGAACATTTGATCCCTGCGCAAGCACAAGGACCAGAGTTCGATCCCTGGTACCACAAAAAAAAAAAAAAAAAAAAAAAAAAAAAGAACATTTGATCCCACTTCTCACTGAGAGCAGAGGAGCAAGGCATGGCGGAGTGGGACTGAAGGGTGGCAAAGGCACACTCGAGGTCCTGAGGGAAGAGGAGCCTGAGAGGGGACTGTGGGGTGCTAGAGGGGCCAGGAGAGTGGGAAGGTAGGGGCCTCCTCCTGCCGGGTGGTGGAATGAAAGAAGGTTGCCCTGAGGGCTACACTTCCTTCTGCTTTTCCAGTGCCAGGCCACTGAGATGTACAGTACTTTGCTGACTCGGACACACTGGGTAGAAAGCAAGAAAGGGCAGGCCTCCCCCAGCCCAGTTTGGAAAAATTAGGATCTCTTGGCCAAAGGGCTCTTTGCCCAGTGCTGGTATAAGCAACACAAATGTGCCCTCTTTGGACTGGGCAAGCAGTTGGAACCGTGCTTTGGCTTTAAACCTAACCTGGGTGCAGGGATGGCAGCTTCTCGAGGCCAAGGGGCAGAAGTGGCCACTCCCCGGTCTGAAGACAGCTGCTGGATGGGGCACCCTGAGTTTAAACCCCCTGGGATGAACGTGACCATCATACCTTCGCCATTCCAGAACAATGTCGTTTCAGCACTCAATAACTTGACATCAATTGCTTCCAATTCTGATTTGATTAGTGGAAATTCCACATCCATCACAATTGTCTTTATCTGTAGAACAAAGGCCATGGGGGTTAGGGTTTTGCTCCAAACCCAGCCAGATTTTAAATAGTGAAGGATTAGACAATGGTCAGGATTTTTCTTACTCAACACTACCCAAGCTAGTTACAATTAGTGTGACTTGTTTGGGAATTTTATATGAATTGTATTTCGGAGCTGGGCACTGTGGTCCACCAATCTGTAATCCCAGCTACTCAGGAAGCTGAGGCAGGAGGATCACAAGTTCAAGGCCAGCCTGGGCAACATAGTGAGACCCTGTCTCAAAATAAAATTTTAACGAAGGGATGTATGTATCTCAGTGGTAGAGCATTTGCCTAGTATGTGTGACGCCCCAAGTTCAATCCCCAGTAATAGCAACAACAAAAGGTATTTCATGCCATTCTGATTTCCAAAGGTTTTTTTTTATCAGAAAGGATTTATGTATATACTTAACTCTTCAGTGTCTATGTTCTGGGGTAGAATCAGATGAAACTACTGTAGTGTAAAAGCAGTGAGTGTATTGTCCTCGATTTTTGCATTTGGCTGAGTCATAGAAGAAAACCAGAGAAGTACAGGTGGATGGCTGGAGCATTCCTGGGAGCAGAACCTCCTGTTGGTCATAAATTGGAAAGCTGGAAAGCTAAATGACAGGGCAGCTGGGATCTGTTAATAGGCCTGTGTCAGTGACAGTGTTGGCTCTATGCAGCCTCAGCAGTGGGAAATTAACCAATGCTTAGGAACGTGAATTCACAAAACAGGAAGAAAGACAAACACAAAACTGAACAAGAGCAAAAACAAACAAACAAAAAAACAAGGAAGAGGGAGGGCGTATACAGCTTTTGCAAAGGATTCCCTAAATAACAAGCTTTGGAATATCATCTCATCTAGCAATATTTTGCTTTCTGTCTCTCTTCACAAGGACACTTCTATAGAAGTGGGAGTTACAGAGAATGCAAAGCAAACAGTAGAGCCTGATGACTGGGCTTCCAGAAGGATCCTTTTTATACATTGGGTGTTTTATTTTATTTTGGTACTGGGGATCAAACTCAGGACCTTGTGCTTTCGAGGCAGGCGTGGTGCCACTGAGCTACATCCCCAGCCCCACATTTGGTATTTTAAGTGTAGGCCCCATCAAAGCTTCAAATGCTTTTGGACCACGGACTCCTAGAACTGGTGTGTAAGGGAAGGGGAGAAAACTTACAGGTGATGACCCACTGAAAGCCAGGTGGAAATAAAAGCAGCCTTATGGAATTCACAGAGCAGGGCAGAGTGAGGCAGGAGCCCTGGGGTGACAAGGACTATGGCCCTCCTCCCCATCGTGGAGCTCATGCATGGAGGATCTCACAATACACCTCCTCAGTGTGCTTATAACTAAAGCCCAGAAGGCAGCACTTTACACAGAGTTAACCAGCTGGGTTTCTGAGGACTCCATATGGACACAGCTGGTGGCTGCTGGGTGGTCAGAATCCGGGGCCACAGCCAGGCAGCTTGGAAGGGGCAGCACTTGTGTCCTGAAGGCTTCAGGTCTTGCGGAAACTTACGCCGGTCCTGGCCTAGTTGTGTAACCTGTTGGCTCACACCCATGGGAGTAGCTGGACATCACCACGCCCTTCTGAAGCCAGTGTAGGGAAAGCTGGGGTCATGTGATCCATCTACACATTTGATTATTCCTGTCCCAAAGCCTCGGGTGTGACTCCATCCTTGCAGGGCCCTGTTTCCAGCCATGGCATCTAGGGCACAAACACTCACGTGGGGAAAGTCCAGGAAATCCCTTGAGGAGCCACATCCACTCAGGCTGAGCTCAGATGCTCATGGATGTTTGTGGTTGGGAGGTCTGTGGTGTCTGGGCTGGAGAAACCATTCAAAGAATAAGACCCAGAACCATCTGCAAGGAGAGAGATGGGGTTGCAGCTCAGGGCCAGACTTTTCTCCTAGCTTCTCTCCTTGGCCCAGTGGTTTTGTTAACAGCACAGTAGCATCCAGGGCTGAAGAGACCACAGTGGCAGGCTGGACACCACAGGCTTGGCTGGGCTCTGGAAGTACAGTAGTGGAAGGGCAGTTTCTTCTTTTATTTTTGGTCCATTGGATTTTTTTTTTCCTGATTACATGGTCATTGCAGAATATTTATTTTGCCCCGGATGCAACCAGTGAACATTTCCCTGTGTAGCAGCTCTCTGTGGTTTCCATCTTCCCTAGACACTTTGGCTAGTACCAATCCAGGGAATAGGGCAGCACACGTTTCAAGGGAACTGGTTCCGGAGAAAGCAGATTCAAGGAGGTTCACTTCAAGCAGGTCTTGGTGGCCAGGGATTTAGCTTAGTGGTTTTGCTGCCTGCTGCCTGCTGCGCAAGCGCAAGGACCCTAGTTCGATCCCCAGTACCAAAAACAAAAAAACAAAAACAAAAAAACCCCAGCCACTGGTGTTTCATGGTCTTTAGCCGCCAATGGGTAAGTCAATTAAATTTTATCTTGAAAAACTGTTGGTTAAAACAAACTTTGTCCTGAACGTGTTCCGGGTCACATTTCTGTCCTAGTTGATCCTTTGGTTGCTGGGGGTGGGGGTTGGAATTTCTGCTCCATTTACATGATGGTGCCAGCCAGCGTGCTGCATTTACCTTGGCTTTCCCAGTCTGCTTCTGGGGAGGCCGTGCCACCAGGCAAGGGACACTTCCCAGTCTCCCCACAGCTTTGCCCCAAAACTTCCCATGCTCTGACCGGTCTCTGAGACATCTAAGGAGCACTGAATTGATGGGCGTGGTCAGTACCTCACTGCTTCTAGCCACCATTCCCTCCCCTAGGTGTCTCGTCAGAGAGTCTCTCATGATAGGGACACCCTTGACTTCCAGTGCTACCTTGAAACCCTCTGTCCCCGAAGGAAGGTATGTGCCCTCACCTTGCTCATCACACAAGGTAACATAGGACTTAGCAGGGCCCGTGCAGGGGCAGGACAGGGCTGATAGTAGCCCACATTCCAAGTCATGTCACGGATGGAACTGGCAGGACGGGTGTTCAGATTTGAGAAGAAGTACAGAGTTTGGCCTGGAGATGGCACCAAAAGGGCCACCCAGGCAGGGACAGGGGGTGTGTGAGCATCTTTTGGACAGCTGAGCCATGAAACATGGTGTGATGGTTGATTGTGTCAACTGGAGTAAGAGAAGCTCAACGAAATTGGGGCAGCAATTCCACACCCTTGGGTGGAAGACCCAGCCTAGGGAGGCTCATTGGCTGGATGGTATAAAGGGGAAATAAAAATGGATCTGCTTCTGTTTCTTCAGAGGAGCTCCAGTCTTCACCTTCACCTTGGACGTCATCTCCTGGCTTCTAGACTCTTCAGCTTCCGGTGTAGACTCTTCAGCCTTCCATTGTAGACCCATTGGCCTCCTGATATAGACTCTCATGGGACACTGCATTGAGCTCCAGACCTTTGACTGGATCCTTTAGTCTCCGGTGTGCAGACAGACCCTCTGCACTCTTCCTCATCAGACCCCATGGGCAGCCATTGTGAGCCAACCTTGTAAATTCTTATGTATTTGCATATCTTCTATTATATGTGTTTCTCTAGTGAAAACTGACTGATAAACATGGAAACAAAACCACTCAGGGTCTGAGAGAGTTGATCCATTTGGAGGAGGGTTGGCTGCAAGAACATGAACCCATCTGAGCCAGTCCTGGGGAGGCGCTGAAAAAGCAAGGGGACCTCATCAACGTCCACACTCTGGGGCCTTAGGAATGGACCTGAAAATCAGCATGAGGATCCCTTCCTCGGCCGCCTACATCCCCCTCACTCCTGTCCCTCTGTTCCCCATGGCTCCCATGTTGCTGGGCTCCCTTTCCACCCACCTGTGTTCTCCAGGACCTTAAAGATCCGCTGTCTCTGGGACTCGAGTCCCAGTATCCAGGAATCCAAGCAGAGGTGTATGTGGGTCCCCCAGAGATGACCAGATCCTGGTCCTGTGCATCTGTCACCCTGGTGACAGAATCATCAGGGCTGATAAGTTAGGGGCCTGGATGGGGGATCGCCTGGATGGGCTGGATGATCCAGGGGTCAAACATAATCACAAGGGGACTCATAAAAGAGAGGCCCAAAGGTCTGAGGAGGAGGAGGAGGAGGAGGCCATATGTTACTGGAGCAGAAGTCGGAGCCACCTGCTTCAGCTGTGATGGTTGCCTGTATCTGTCAACCTGGCTGTGCCACAGGGGGCCCCAGAGGAAATGTTTTCCCAGGTGTTTCCAGATGTGGTTGGCTCGGTGAAGTCCCCAGGCCAGGCAGCCTCATCCAATGCCTCCAGGGCAAGAGGAACATGAGGGGAGAGGGCACTGGCTCCTTTCTCCTGGCTCACTGTCAGTCTGGGAGCTCTTCTCCTGCTGTTGGGCTAGGATCCACATGGCCTGCTCCACTGATCCTCGGGCCTTGGGCTCAGATTGAGTCACAGCACCAGCCTTCCTGGCTCACCAGCTTGCAGATGGCCAGTGCTGAGACTTCCCTGCTCCCATCCCTGCGTGAGACTGTGTAAACAAACCTCCGCCTTCTAGCTCCATCTCCTGTTGGCTCTGTTTCTCTGGAGAAGCTCGGGCCATTATGCAAGGAATGTGGTGGCCTCTAGAAGCTGGACAAGTCTCCAGCCTGCCCAGCATTTGACTCTGCAGTGTAAGGACAGACGTGGACTCCTGACATCCAGAACTGAAGCACAGGAGAGGTCTATGCTGCTTGAGCCCACATGGCATGTGGTGTCTTATCACAGCAGAGTGGCAAACCCATAGTTGCCACACCCACTGGATTGTGGTGGCTGGGCTGGGGTGGTACCAGTGGTCACTTGTGCCTGTCAAATTTCCTTTGTGATAAAATACCTGAGGGATTTCTTTTAGCTCATGGTGTCTGAGGTTTCAGTGCAGGGTTGACCCAATTGCTTTTGAGTCTGTGGTGAGGCAGAACATAATGGCAATGGGAGGGTATGGTGGAGGAGGCCACTCACCTCATGGTAGCCAAGAAAAGAGAGAAAGAGAGAGAGAGAGAGAGTCAGAGACAGAGACAGAGAAAGAAAGGGAAGAAGGGACCCAGGTCCCAATATCTCCTTCAAGGCCATGCCCCCAATGACCTATCTTCCTCCCACTAAGCCCCACCTCTTTTTAAAGGTTCCACCACCTCTCAGTAGCATTGTGACTGGAACCGAGCCTACCATACATGGCCTTCAGAGGACATTTAAGATCCAAAGTGTAAACTGGCCTTTTCCCACTGTATGAGTGGGGTGTGTAAGACAGTGAAGACAGGCACTCTGCCTGCCTCTGTGCCCCACACTCATGCTTCCCAGGCAGCAAACAGCATAGCACCAGGAGGGACTGTTCCCGAGGCCAGTCAGTTACTCATCAGCCTCTTTTTTTTTTTTGGTACCTGGGATCAAACTGAGGACCTTGCGCTTATGAGGCAGGTGGTGGAACAACTGAGCTAAATCCCCGGCCCCAGTCAGCCTCTTTGGGACTGTCATGTCAGGTCTCCAGATCTGACTGATGTCCTAAATCAAGGGATTGTTGAACCAGAAAGCTGCGGGTGGACTGGCCACCCTCCACCTCCTGCCTCTCTACCCTCCTCACATTGTCTCCTTGCTGTGGGCTGCTGGATTCCAGTAAAACGTCCCCAATGCCCTCACTTTAATGGGACTAACGCAAGTACTGTGGAATATTACCCAGAATATACTTAGGAGGACAAAACACCCACAGAGAAATGTGGGACATAAGTTAAAGCCAAGTGGAAATGTAGTTTTCATTCTCAGCTATTTTGAGTTACCATCATCTTTGCTGCTGCTGCTGTTTCATGAATAACGAAGAGTGCCTTGAACCACATTTAAATATTAAAACTTACTCATTGTTCTTTCTGTTCCACAGGTGACCCCCCACTACCATTTGTTCAAACAGAAATCAAAACTTGGCAAACCCAACAAAACCCCACCCACTCACCTCATTGTACCAGCCAACAATGAGCTTCAGGTTGCCCACAAACTTCCAGAAGGTTTCGTTCTCTGAGAACAGACTCTCTGCGCTGTCTGGGATCTCTTTTTGCTGCTGGAAATTCAAGTACTTGACCTCTCTTAGCACCGCCACCAACTAAATGGCAAGGAAAAAAGGTCAAAGAACATGTCAGAAGGCCACACAGCCATTCCAGTGCAGCCATGCAGCAGTACCCCCGGGGGTGTCCCCAGAGCTGGGGGTTTCAAGGTTGATGGGAGGCAGCCTTTGCTGGCAGGCTCAGGATGTCTTCACCTCATTTGCTGTTCCTGAGCCAGACAATGCGCACATCGTCTTCATGGGTGGACGTCACTCTCTTACCTCTGTCCTCCCTCGATTCATCCAGGCCATTTAGGGAAAGGCTTCACTGGGACTTCACCTGGGTCCTCCCTAGGATCTGGCCTTCCCTCTCCTCCTTCCTGGTTATGATCCAGGACACCAACAGCAGGGGCATCCCTTCCAATACTGCTGTCCATCAAGACGGCAGAAACCTCTCTTTACTGAATCTGTCGGTTACGTCACATGACTTCCCAGCAGCTGGTCACCCCTACGCCTGGACACATGGTCTCTTGGCTTCCAGGCCATCTTGGTTCCTGTTACAAGTCTCTTTTGGTAACTTCGAGGTGTCCATGTCAGAGAGCCAGACCTTGGTCCTTCTCAACCTACTCTCACCTGGATGAGCCATGTTCTCACCTGATGTCAAGGGTGTGGATGCCTCTCTGCCCTCTGGACTTTTAACCTACCCCATCTTCTCAGGATCTCCTAAACTCACCATGGCCAGCACAGCAACTGACCTTCCCTGCAGCCTGCTCCTCCATTCCACTGCAGGCTACGTCAGCTGATGGAGGTTCCCCCCTCCAGGGCACTCAGACCCCAAACATGGGGACAGACTCCTCTTTCCCTCTTCTACTCCGTTTCCAGCCCATCTGGAATCCCATTCCACTGTGATCAAAGTCTGATCGCTCATCACCACCTCCTGTTGCCCCTCTGGCCTCCAAGCCATTGCCTGTCACCTGAATTCATCAGGAGACTCCTGACTGGTCTCCCCACTCCTAGCCACCCACCCTAGGGAGCAGCCTTTCCAAATGGAAGTCGGACCAAAGCTCTCCTCAGCCGGAAATTCTACCCAGGCTGCCAGCTGGCTCAAATTAACGACCCCGTCCCTGCCATGGCCCAGGAGGCTTCCCATCACATCACCTCTTCTGCACCCACGTCCCATTTGTCCACTCTGCCTGGCCCCGGTGACCGTTGGTGCTCCTAGGACACAGTGGGCACACTCAGGCCTCCCGCTTTGCTCTGCTCAAGGCGTTGCCCCCACCTCTGCAGGCCCCGGGCCCACAGGCAGCGGCCTCAGCCAGCGCGCACCTCTGGCGGGACGGGGCGTGCGGGGGGGCTCACCCCGAGGCCCCGGCTCCGGGTGGGGTCTCCCCGCCCCCGGGACCCACCGCCTTGCTGAAGTTGACTTGGATGAGGCCGCTGGCTGCGCTGCGGAGGATCAGTGGCTGGCCCAGGTTGAAGTGGCAGTCCTGGTCCACGCCGCCCACCCACTGCCCGTAGGTCTTCTCGCGATAGCCTCGCAGGAGCTCCATCATCTCTTCGTATTTCTGGTAGATCATCTTGGCCTCCGCGCTGGACACGACCCTGGAATCGGAGTCAGGGCCCAGTGAGGCGCCACACGGACACCTCTTCCAGGTCTCTTTAGCGCCCCCAGTGGCTGCTGCCGGGATCTCCGGCGGCCGAAGCAGGCAGCCCTGGACCTCTTTCTGCTAGGCTGCCCGACTGGAAACACAAGTGGAGGAGGGCGGACCCGTCCGTGCCGACAGAGCAACAGCCAGCTCAGGAAGCCAGACCGTTGCCCCCGAAGCAATCGGCCCCTGGCAGCCAGGGCTTGGTTGGTTTGTTTTTGTTTTTGAGACAGGGTCTCCCTATGCAGTTCAGGCTGGCCTAGGACTCACTATGTAGTCCAGTCTGGCTTCGAATTCGCAGCTATCCTCCCTCCTCAGCCTCCCGAGTGCTGGGATTACAGGTGAGCACCACCACATCCAGCTTAGTTAGTAACTCAGACTTCCTTCAGTTTTGCCCTCCTTTCCTCCTAAGGCCAACCAGAGAAAAGCCCGTGCGCCCCTAGCCAGTCCAACAGGGCGCCTCCTAGCCAGCTGCCTCCAGCGTGTGCACCTGCAGCCACTCCTGGCTCCTATGTCCTCTGGCCTGCCTTGGAACCTCTGCCAAACACAGTGACAGTGGCTTGGTGACTCTGTTGCTGCGGTGCACTGTGTAAATAGCCTCCTTTTGTTCCCGTCTGGGTGGTCCTATTTTATAACCACATGGCTGATGGTCAAGGGAGAGGACAGCCAGAGACACCCGAGCACACTCACTGGAAGCCTTTGGGGGCTGGGAGAAGCCACAAGGGCCACCGTGGGACTCTGCTTGGGGGAGGCAAGTGTGGCTGGTGGGAAGCCTGGGTCTACAGTGGCCTCTCCCTGTCTGTGCTGCCCCTCGGGTCCTCCCCTGGGGACTCACGGATGCTTGATGTGCTTTATGTGCTGCATGGACACCTCCAGCCTCCCCTGCAGCTCCAGGCTCCACTTGAGCTGTCCGGCCACAGGGGGCATGTTCTTGTGGATGGGTGGGATGTTGCCCTCCACACAGGCCACCATCTGGGCATCATACATGAGCTTGGCATTGTCCAGCTCGGCGTTGAACATCTCCAGCATGACGGAGTATCTGGGTACCACCTCGGTCAGAATCAGGGGCCGCTCCAGGAGGCCCCCACACATGTACAGGAGCTGGGGAGACACGGAGGGGGATGTCTTTGCCAGAGCCCCTGCCAACTGGCCTGTCCTGGGTGCTGTCCCCAGCCTGTGGGCTGTTGACCAATAAGCAAGGCTGAGCATCGGGACTCAGAAATCATGTGCTTTGTCAAAACAAAGAGCGTGTCTCAACATTTGTCTGTATGTTAACTGGCTACAGGGCCCCTGATGATTTCTGTGTTGCTGTATTCTGGGGCCCAATGTGCTCTGCTTGTAAATGAGGAGTGTCAACTAGGACTAAAGTCTAGGAAAGTTCATTCAGTGCCCAGGGGAAATCAGGATGTGAACAAGGAAGATTTGAACAATTAAAGAACAAGATGAAACAACGACAGCATAGCCTGAAGACTACATTCACCTAACAAGGGCTCAGTCTGATGACTGGGGGAGAATGCTCTTAGGACATGGACTGTCCCCAAAGGCTCCAGCGTTGAAAACCAAACTGCACTTTTCCCAGTGCAGCTCTCTGTAGAGGGGAGCTTTAGGAAAGAAATCAGATCATGAGGGTTCTGATCTCATTACTGGATTACTGATGGGTTCATTATTTGATAGGCTTTGGGGAGTGATGGGAACTTAAGAGGTGGGGCCTTATTAAAGGCAGTGGGTCATGGGAGTGTACCCATGGGGGCTGTGTCTTGTCACTGATCTCCCTGTCCCTGGTTGGCTCTCATTCTCCATGAGGTGAGTAGCTTCCTCTGCCACATCTTCCTGCCACCATGATGCTCTGCCTCACCTCAAGCCCACAGCAATGGAGATGTCCAACCATGGACTGTACCCTGTGAAACTGTGGGCCAAAACAGGTCTTTCCTGCTTTAAGTTGTTTTTGTCAGGTATTTTGTCACAGTGATGAAAGAAAAAGCTGACACAAATACTTTACTCTGGTTAGTTTTCTCCTCTCTGAGTGGTACTGGGAGCAAGTCTTCAAAACAAGGCTGACACTAAGAAGACCCTCAAATAAAAGTGGAAGAGTCATACATCCCAACAGAGGCAGAAGTTTCAATACAGAAACCCAAGAAGTATGAAAAAACAGGTCAACATGAGTCCTCCAAATGTCCATAACTCCTCAGTAACTGAATGGAAAGCTATCAAGGTGGATGAAATGCCAGGTAAAGAACTCAAAAGACTGATTCACAAAATGATTAATGACTTCAAGAGGATACAAATAAACAGCTGAATGAATTAAGGAAGGGAATGCAGGACATGAAGGAACAATTCAACAGAGAGAGATTCTGAAGGACTTAACAGGAATTCTGGAAATGAGAAGCACAAAGTCAAATCCAAAACTCAGTGGAAAGCTCCATCAACAGAGTGGAACAAACAGAAGACAGAATCCCAGGGCTTGGGGGTGAGGGTGAGGAGTTAGCACATGTAGACACTAGAAAGGAAAAAATGAGAATTTACAAATGAAACACCCCAGAGCTCTGGGTTATAAGACCAAACGTACAATTTTTTAGTGTAGAAGAGGGCACTGAGGTACAGACTCACGACATAGAAAATTTATTTGATAAAATAATAACAGAAAACTTTCCGAATCATAGGAAAGATATAGACATCCAGGGAGAGGAGCCATTGAGAACTCGAAACAGGTGCTATCAGAGAAGAGCCCTACTATGTCACATTTTAGTTAAAATGACAAGAGAACAGAAGGAGGAAAGGATACTGAAAGCTGTAAGGGAGCAACACCACTTCAGAATAAATGCAGGCCTCTCTGCAGAAACCTTAAGGGCCAGGAGGGAATGGAATACATATTTCAAGCCCTGAAAGAAAATAACTCCCCACCTAGATTACTCTATCCAGCAAAGCAAGCTTCAAAATTGAAGGAGAAATAAAAGATCTTCCAAGATGAGCATAAACTCAAGAAATTCATGACCACGAAGCTAGCAGCTTTACGGGCAAGATGGATTCCTCTTAGACAGAGTATTGTCACTCTGAGGGACACATTCAGCCAAGAAGAATCACCATCAGAATTTGGTTTTGCTCTGACAAAGACAAGGCAAGGTGAGAGTGACCCAGAAAGAGGGGGGACCGTCTTGCTCCCCATGAAGTCCCCTAATCTGTGAGCTTGCCAAGTGCTGTGTGCTAGGGAGAACTCCTTGCAAGCCTCCTGAGGCTGCCCTAGCAAAGCACCACCAACTGATGCTCTACAACCCCACGTGCATCTCAGATTTTGGTATGAAAATAGGAACAGGCATGGTGGTGCACACCTGTAATCCCAGCACTCAGGAGCCTGGGGCAGGAGGATCACCATGAGCTTGAGGCTAGCCTGGGCTACACAGTGAGTTCAAGGCCAGCCTGAACTACATGGCAAGACCTTGTCTCAGATAAATAAATAGATAGATAGATAGATAGATAGATAGATAGATAGATAGATAGATAGAGAGATACATAAAAAATAGGATCACTCTTCCTAAAAATGGCCATTTGACCAAAGACTAAAACATGACCAAGAAGAAGGGAAGAGATTTTCAGGCACCCTCAAAGCCAAACAGAGCACCCCCACATGCTCGGGAAGAAAGAGAAACTCAGTGTTCCACTTGCTCCTTCTACCCCAGTCACCTGTAGGTGGCTGCAGGCATAGGAGGTCCCTGCCTTCATTTGTAAAAAAAATTGACATGCGACAGTCGAAAAAAGAAATCCACTGAATGGTTTAAGGCCCTCTGGCTCCTTTTGTTTTTTTCTTTTTCCTTTTCTCTTTTTCTTTCTTCTTCCTTAGATATGTTTGGGCTTCTGACTTCATTTTATTTTTGACCAGGAGGGCATCATGTGGAAGATTCCCCTAGAAATTTCCTGGTGGTGCGTGAATTCCAGAGACAGGAAGTAGCAACCAAACAACTTGGGAACAGCAGGGAGCTCAGGGGCCCAGGAGGGACACCCAGGGCCACCCTGCCAGGACAAGGGATGTCAAACACTGGGAATGTGCGTCAGGCCCGAGGCGCACAAGGAGGCTTCTCTGCCTTGCTTCTTTTTTATTTCTTTCTTACCTAGCATAACCCTAAAGTAGCATAAAGTAGAAATTTAGCACATGACTCTTTCCTTGTTGAGCACAGAACCCGGATGATCTGGCCCTAACAGGAGAGGGGGTGTCTCGGCGGTGAGAAGCCTTCCTGGGGCCCCACCCGGCTTCTTCCTGGACCACTCCTGGCTGTTGCTCACAAGAGTGGGTGCTTCAAGCCGACTCCCCATGGATGGGCTCAGCCCCCACCCATCCATCCGCATCCATTCCTCCCCTGTTCCAAACCAGATTTCTGGGGGCAAAATCTTCATGTGTTTTGGGGACTTGAGAGACTGGGGCTTCATCCCTCCCCGGCTGGGTCATGAGTTACTGCGCTCTTCTGACCTTCCTCCCTGGGTCCTCCTCCACACAGCAGGGAGTAACTAAGGCCCTCATCAGGATTCCCGGAGGTGACACCACGGCTGCCTGTCCTCCTCGATCCCTGTGCTTCACGTTGCCTTTTAATCTTGGAGACCCTCCCCCCGCCAGGTCTCCACATCTCCGCCTCTGGACTCTTTGTGCTCACTGCCTAACGGGCTCTGTGCCAAAGCTCTGCGCCCGAGTGAAGCCACCTCTGACAACATTGGTAACCAAACTCCCTCAGCCAGAGCCACTTCTGGGCCACACACAGCCTCAAAAGCTCCTACACTGTGCTAGGTTCGACCCTAAGTGAGCCCAAATCACACGCCTGCCCTCTGGGAGCTTATTTCCTGGGTGGAGGGGAACCATGCCTAGGACACGGGTACACTCTAGGATACTGGGAGCCTCAGCAGAGGAGAGACCTGGCAGACTGGTGTCAGCCCGGGAGGAGAGGGAGGACGGGTGGGAAAGCTGCTACCAGAGGCAGGAGAGGCAGAAGGAACAAGGGACTCCCTGGGGAAGAGAGCTTCAGGGCCGAGAACAGTGACAAAGATTCTGTGTGTGTGTGTGTGTGTGTGTGTGTGTGTGTGTGTGTGGCCAAACTCGAGTGAGGTTCCTGAGCCCTCCTGGGCCACCTGTGGGCAGCTCTGTAAAATCCTGTGTTAGCAAAGACCTTGCTAAGTCAGTTCAGCCAGAGCCCCCAGCCCCGACATCTGATCAGCTCCGTCCTCCTCCTCCCTCCCGGGTGGGGTCTGGTTGCCCTGGCTGGGCTTCAGCAAGGATCCTGTTCAGTCTGTTGAGCCTAAGCCCCCTCACTCCTGAGGTTCCCTCTCATCGTCGATCTCCACCCACCGCCCCCGCCTGTTCTGGGGCTCCACCCCTTAGCCCGTTCTACATTCACGGTTGAGCTGTCCCCCACCACAGGACCCCACTGCAGGGGACCCTGAACCTATTGCAGTGGTCCCAAGTAAAGTCTACCTTCCTGTGATACAACAAGTATCACTGGACAGTATTTTTTTTAACCCCGGCAAGGCGGTTAAATGCATTAATTTGCATTTGTTGATATTTTGCCTAGAGTGCCAACAATCCAAGGTTCAGTTGATCATTATATTTATAGTTCTTCAAATGCCCACGGATTTGCTTTTTTTTTTTTAAAGAACACTTAAAAGGCAAAGGAATGTCTTGGCATTTGCTTGGGGGAGAGAGCTGTGTTCAGGGGCAGGTGGCTTGACATCCTCCACAGGGTGAACCCTGCTCCAGCTGCCCGGAACCCCGAATGCCTTCACAGTCCTGGGAGCCCACCCGCCAGATGGTTCAGAACAGGGCCTGGAAAGCAGCCACACTCGGAACTGGGGGTCTTGGTTCCTCTGTCTGGCTATCTGTGTGACCTTGAGCAGGGTCCCCTAGAATCTGAGTCGAAGGCCCCGTGTCCCAGATGGTCAGGCTGGAGCCCTGACCCTCAAGGTGAGGGGGTTGGGGTGGGACGTCTGGAAGGAGATCAGGTCTCCAGGGAAGGAAAGTCTGCTTCCCTCTGTCCCTGCCACATCAACCCTAGCTAGGTGTGATGGTGCAGGTCTGTGGTCCCACTTGGGAGGCTGAGTCAGGAGGACTGAGCAGAGGGCCAACTGCACCCCAGAATGGGCTCTGCTGGTGCTTTGATCCCTGTAACTCTTTTTCCTTTTAAGTGGTGGGGAAATTGAATCAAAGAAACTTAGTTCTTGGGTATTGGTGAAATTACTGCCATTCCTCACTCGCTTTATTGTCTTACTCAGAGACTTGCTGATATCTTCGTCAGACACTGAGGTGCTACCCTGGACCAGCACTGAGATGTGGCCCTGCCAGCTCAGCAGCCCTGAAGGGCATGGATGCCTTGCTATGACTGATTCCCAGCGCTGTCCACACTGCTGTAGTGGACTCGAAGTTAGCCAAGTCCACCCTGAGCTCACCTTAGCAGAAGACTCGATGGAGCTGCAGTCATCAAAGGCTTGGCCAAAGATCGTAGCCAGCCTCCTGTCCAGGTCTTCAATTTTGGTCTCAAAATCAGCGTAATCTTTGTCAAAACTCTACAATAAATGAAACAGTCTGCATGTAAGGCAGGGCATGTGGTCACTGCAGGGCTCTGCCTTGCAGGGAGGTCTCGGGGTGAAGCTCCAGGAAGATGTCATTGAGGGCGGACAGCTCCTCAGGCAGCTTCTGCGACAACTCCTTAGAAGCGTCAGGACTGCAGGTGACCCACTTCCTCCCCATGCTTTCCCACTCCTCGGGCTGTGTTCACCAGTTTGGGCCTAGGACTCACCGAGTCCCCTGGGTCCAGGGGATCATATTTGCAGTCAGTGAAAACCTTCATCAGATCGAAGACTTCATCGTAGATCTGAGTCACCAGGTTCCCAAGGATGTTCCCCCGCACTCCCCCCAGCTCGATTTTCTCTAGCTTCAGAAACTCAATAGCAGTTTTATAAAGATCCTAGTGGAGGGAGAAAAAAAAAATACACTTAGTCCACTCAGTTCCAGAGCCAAACTCAAGGGTCCTGTCACTAATCCAGCTCTGGCGGCAGTGAGCAGAGTACAGGAAATGGTCACTGAGGCCCTGTGCTCATCTATGCTGACATTCTGTGGAGGCATTTCTGGAAGGCAGAGAGGACGTGGAAGGAGGGCCGTGAGTTGACTCCATGTTAGGAATGTGGAAAGAGAGGGAATGGAGGTTGGGCTCGGGTCCTCGACCCTATTCTGGCAGAATATGTCTGTCTCCCCAGGGCAAGTGCTGGTGGTTTCTGATGCTTCTGCTGAGCTTTCAGTCCTCTGCCACCTAGAAGACGTCCCACACCGGGAGGAAGCAGATGCTGTGGACACAGGGGTATCCCTTCCGTGTCCTCTGTGGTGTGGACCCTCTTCTCGAAGCTTCCCCAGTGACGCCAGCCATGGGGATGCTTCCTTCTGAATCTCAGCTCTGGACCCAGGCCATCCACCTGACATTTCACCTCATCGGATTCATCCCCTCAGCTGGTGCCTCGTGTGTGACATTCTTGTTTTCCAGATGAGGATTCCAAGGCTCCTCAAGGGCAGCTAGCAGCTTGGCTTCTTCCACAGCTCTCTGAGCCCCAAGCCCAGGGCCAGGCAGTGTTTAGCTCTGAGTGCTCCTGTGTACTTGAGGGTCCCTTTCCTGGGCTGGAAATTGGGATCCCGCTGTGCTTGGGACATCTTCCATAAGAGTCTAGGATGTATCAGCCACAAGGCCGAAGCACACCCGGGGAGATCAGAGAAATAGCCACGCCATGTGCTCCAGTGCTCTTCTGGGGATGTGGAGGTCAAGGTGAATCGAGGCTGGCCCAGTGAGGAGTGGACAGTAAGGCCATTTCCCCACCTCCCTTCTTTCGCAGAAACTTCACCCTGATTCAGAATCTAACCAAAAGCTGCCTGGCAGGAAACTTGACCATGAACCCCTAACTTCTCTGCCTGGGCACCTTCAGGCATGGATGGAGAGTGATTTCACCTCTGGAGTCCTCAGCGAGCTCCCCTCTGCCTCCTGGTGCTGTGGATGGCAGCGGAGCATAAGCTTGGGAAAGGCCCAACTGTGGTGTCCATCCTAAAAGCCGGGCTCTGGTCACAGGGTTATGTCCCCCCCCCCCTTTTATGATGTGAATTGCTTGTGCACGAGGTTAAAAAAAAAATCACACCATGCAGAAGATTACAAGAGAAAAAGTAACATTTGCTTGTGCCTGCCCATCTCAACCAGCACCTCTTCTCTCTAGAGAAAACCAGGTTGACCCATCTTTAAGTTTTAATTGGCTGCCTGTCAGGGGCCTTCTTAAGTCTTCCTCTGTGGTAATTTAGCCCCCTAACTCTGCCCTTGGCCTCCTGGCTTCCTAAGTGTTGCGGTTCTAGAGATGGAACCCTGAACCCGATCCACAGGGAACAGGCAGGCACTCTCCAGCCCAAGCCCTTGGAGATCATTCTGCTGCTGACAGTCTGTAAAGTGGAAGTGAAAGGCATCAAGGATCCAAGTTCTGTTTTTACCTCAATGGTCTGGATGCGGTGGAAGAAGGCGTTCATTCTGGAGAACACAAGGGAAGAAGGGAATTCCCACGGCACAGGCTCCTTGTCCTTTTAGTAGAGAGAAAGAGAGAAGGGCGTGTTTGATGGCACACCCCACCTCTGCAACTGTCGGGTGGACAGATGTGGCCCTGCCTCTCTGCCCTGCCAGGGCCCTGCACACACCTTGAAGAAAAGCTTCATGTTGGTGCAGCAAAAGTCATAGGTGCGGAAGAGCTCTCTCAGGACGTTCACGGACAGGGAGATGCTGCCCAGGACCTCTTCGATCTCACCTTGCAAGCCTTTCAGCACCTTGTTGGGGCTCAGGAAGGTTCTCGTCTGGGATGAAAGAGCAGACAGGCGGCCTGAGAAGCCCCTTGGGTGACACGTGTCCAGGCAGGTGTAGGACAAGGAACTATCCCCACTGGGGCTGTGATCTGCCCCCTCTGACACCAAACTTGTCCCTTGGATACATGGCACAACCCAAATACCAGCTGCTGGGCTGCTTTTGGGAGACCGGGTAGCTTCTTGTACTTGGCTCTTCATGCTATGCCAAATTTGCAGTTAAAATGGATTTGGGTTCCAGATAATGAGGGACTCGCCACAACCCTTTGGCTCAGCATTGGCAGCTGCTAACAGGTGCTTGGGAAAGAAGAAGGGAAGGGGGTGTGGTTCTGGGTAGCAGCTGAGCCCCACAAAGTCCCTGGGCATATCTCAGGGTGCTGGGCCTCTCAAGATAAGTCTCCTCCTCTGGCCTCTTCCCTCCTTAGAGGGGACAGGATGAGTGGGGTGCTGCCCAGGTCCTGGGAAACTCTAGTCGCCACCACAAGCCTCAGTTCAGGTCGGAAAATGCCCATGGAGACATCTCAGCCTGCTGTGAACAGCTAGGGCAGCCACAGAGCAGAGAAGAATGTGGGAGAGGGCCCAGGCAGGAGCTGGGAAGTCACCATCTCAATGATCTGGTTGCAGAACTCCTGCAGGATGACGATGACCCTGGAGGGTGTGTTGTAGTGTTCCGAGGTGGCCCAGATGAAGCAAATGGTGTCCAGCACCTTGGCGATGAAGGATGGGAGCTGGAGAGAGACAGGCCCAGGTGTGCTGCAGGGGACCCAGCCCTGCCACACTGTCTCAGCCTCCCATTCCCATGGCTAGCCCTAGGCATCCAGAAGAGGGGCTCCAGGGGACTTTCTGTGCTTGATGACAGCCAAGAAGCCTGCAGCCCCCTGTACCCCCAAGTCAGGAGATAGCCCCCATACACACACATACACAGTGAGCTTTCTCTTGCTGACATACCAATGTGAAGTCAGCCTGCTCCATCTCCTGCAGTAAGATCCGCAAGGGCTTCAGGTAGAGAACAATGTCATTGGCTTCCTTCAGCCCTGAGTGCAACAAGAACAACAGCGGGTCAGTTAGGGCGGGACAGTGCCTTTCTTGGGTAGCCCTGCGTATCTCTTGAGATGTGTCACTCCAACACACAGGCTCTTTCCCAGCAGGTGACTGAGCAAGTTGCTCAGCGGGGAGATGAGCTCCCTTGGGGAGGCAACTGGTCTGTCCCAGCTCCTCCCAGAAAGCATGGGTGGCTTCGTTGGGGAAATCATGGGCAGCATCTTGGGCTCACCCTCAGTGACATTCGTATAAACATTCTGTAGGGCTGGCCAGTAGCAGCTCTTGGCTTTTTCCAGGATCTCAACTATTCTGTTCACTTGGGGTCTGTTCAGCTGCAAAGGAGAGAAGAACATGAGTCTTTTGGTTAAATTTGCAAACACTAAGATGAGGGCAGCCTGCCTTGGGGATGCTGGAGCCGAGGAATTGACTTAGGTCACCAAAGCCCCTCAGTGTTCCCGCAAGGTCAGCACTCAGGGGCTAAGGGCTGGCCCAAGTCACCCAGCAGGGACATGGCCACTGACCATTGGGTGGCTGAGGGGCTCAACCACTGCGGCAGAGCAGAGGCCCTACCTGCTCATGGATGCACTTGAGGTTCATCAGCCGGGTGTCCCAGAACTCGAACTCCACCCGGGGTAGAGGGTGCAGCCCGTCCAGCAGGGCCTGAGCCGAGTCTTTGCTTAGCACATCCCAGATCTGATGGGACCAGTCAATGATGATGGTCTCGATGGCGTGCAGGAGCGAGTTGTCCAGAGATGAGGGGATCCTGCCAGGCACAAGGTTGGGACGATGTGGGTTCCGCCAGCTCCTCAGTCTTCTGGGCATCCTCCACCCCTTCCCAGCATCCTGCTGCTGGTGGACCCCAAACCCCTAGCAGCAGCAGAACGTTAGCTTCATGTCCCTGGCACTTTCTGGCCACCCCAAGGAGGCTGAAGAATTCTCCAAGTCCCCCATGTGGAAAGATCTGAGCGAGCAAATTCAGAAATGCCAGTGCCCAGAGAAGAGGAAGAGGGGCCAGGACTTTGGAATAAAATCCCGTTTAAAACAGTTCCATCTGGTGCTTCTGACAGGGCCCACCTCCGTCACAGACTGGGGGCTCAGTGGATGATCCATGGAGGACCTACCCCAGGATCCCCTAGAGCTGTCACCCTCAGACGCATGTGGAGCAAGTTGTTACACTGGAAAGAGTTCCACATGGCAGGTACAACACATGTCTTGGAGTCCTGGGTCCCCCGGCTGAGGATCCCTTCCACCCCTCACTGTTCCTCAGTACCTGGTCTTAAGCTGGGCATCTGCTTCCTGGCCACGTCGACCTGTGTGGCATCTTTTATGCGCCATGTGGTGGCTGCACACTTGTGTGACCGAATGAGGGCCCCGGGTGCGGGGGGCCCTTCCTGGGTGTGGAGGCTGCTCAGCAGTTGCCAGAACTGGAATCCCAGGGGCTCCGAAGCCTCCCCTTTCCTGCCCTTGTATCTACATCAGACCTGGCACTACCTAGCAGCACCCTCTCGGCCCTGAGTGTCTCAACAGCTTCAAGCACAGAACCAGCCTGCAGTGACACTTACTCTGTCACCCTGGTCCTGTCTCAGGCATCTCTGGCCCAGCCAAGTGGCCCTGCCTACCTCTCCATGGACTCCAGCATGCCATCCAGCCTCCCCAGGTGCTCCGGGATGGGCAGCAGCGTCTTCCCTTTGATCTTGCCCCCCATCACAAACATCTCATTCTTCAGCTTGTGCACCTGCTTCATGATGTCCTCTGAGACCACCTGGGGCCAGCCGAAGGTGTTCTCACTCTGGTTCAGCAGAGAATAGAGCACCTGCAAGGAGATCCCACTGTCGCTGTGCCCGGCCTCCAAGCTTGGCGGCCTAGAGAAGGTGGTGACCTCTGTACCCACAGTCCTGGGAAAGGTAAGCCCTTCTTCTATCCACCAGGAAGTGGAGCGCTGGGTGTTTGGACCAGTGGCGGCAGCCCAGCTCCCTGTCTTTGCAGTGGGCAGGTCATCACCAAGAAGGGATACCCTACTCTTGCGATGGTGCACACACCTGGCTGCGATCCACACTACTGCTGCCTGGAGTTCCGTGATGGGCTGGCCTGTGTCCCCTCAGCCACACGGGACTGTCCTAACCCCCAGCACCTCCAGATGTGACTGCAGTTGGAGGTGGCATCTTAAAAGAGGTAATTAAGGTAACCTGAGGTCAGTAGGGTGGGCTCTAATCCAAAGGATCGGTGTCCTCATAAAAAGACATAGGACATGCAGAGGGACAACCACGTGAGGACACAGGGAGAAGCCGCTATCTGCAAGCCAAGGAGAGAGGCCTCAGGAGGAACCACTGGCCAAGCCCTGGTCTCAGATTCTGGCCTCCAGAACCAGAGATGCTGAAGCCCCCAAGTCTGAGGGTGCCTCGTTCGGCAGCCGCGCTGAGACCAGGCCCAAGTGCTCCAGCGTTGGCCTGCAGTGCCCCTAGCTCTTAGCCCCATGACTGAGAAGTCCCATCTATCACCTGTCTGGGCCTGCTGAGTGGCCCCTGGGTTTGTACTTGCTTTCCTTTGGGTGAGCACAAGGCAGGGACCTGGGTCTTCATTCCGTGATAACCAGGAATGTTCAGTAACTCAGCCTGGGTCACCTGGGCCCTTGAGGGTCCCCCACTGCCACTAAACCTTCTGGCAGTGATGTGGGGCCAGGGGGCAGGGCAGTGACAGAGAGGTGCAGAAAATGCCACCCCCTTTTCCCTCAGAACTTCGAAACCAACCTATGGGTCCACGAATGGCCCACACTGGGTAAGGCAGAGGCTGTTCCCGAACTGACAGGACCTCTAGTGCTATGGGGAGCTGGGGCTGGGCAGGGCTTCTTGGGCTCCAGCAGCATCACCCGGAGGCCTTGGGAATACACAGGTCCATCTGCATTTGCAGCCAGCTCTGAGGTGAGGCTGCTGTAACCCTGACCATGGGCAGAGTGCGGGCACTGGGCCCCCACTGAAGACTTCAGGAGCAGGCTGTTCTCCTGCGCTTTGGAGCTGCAGTCCCAGTGGCCAGCCCAGATGCACGCACCTCTTCCACTACTGCGATCAGCTGCTCCACGGGCGCAGGACTGATGTCCCCGTAGAGGAGGTGGGTCCTGTAGTTGTCCTTGTTGATGCTCTCTGGCTTTGTCTTGATGAAGTAAACGCCTTTGGACTTCAGGGACTCCGGAAAGCCCAGGCAGAGGGTGATCATGCCGGTGGCATTGAGCGTCAACACCAGCACAGAAACATCCGGCTTCTCGAAGAACTCTGTGAACATGGCCATGTTCTCCTCGGCTCCGATCAGCTTGCTCCATTTGTCTGGCTTGAATTTGAGGATGATGGAAGCCACTTGCTCCAAGTACTCGAGCCTGACATCTGGTATAATCGTCATCTCAACACTTTCTTACACCACCGTCCTCTGAAAAGGGAGTAGAGATCCGGCCACTTGTTTACTGGGCTTCCCAATCCCCCAGCCCATCGCCGGAACCATGTGTTCTAACTATGCCAGTAGAAAAGGGTTTCATTGGGATCAGGTTGTTTTCAGCTGTGGATGGGCTGGAGGGGGAAGAGGTCGTGTCCCAAGCTGGACACTTGTCCTGCTCTGCTCTGCGGTGGGGCCGTTGGCATGGTGTGTGCTCATGTTAGCTGTGACTATGAACTTAATAGTCTAGAAGGAAAAAAAAGAAGTGACCACAGCCAGACAGTCCAAAAGGGGATGGGTGGGAAATTGCAAAAGGAGAGGAGAGAAGGGCGGCTGAAAGGGTCTAGGAAGGTGATTAAGGACACTGCCTCCTAGAATGTGTGAGAAACTCGCAAAGAGGAGGCAGACCTAACCTGCTGGAGGTGAGGTTCAACACCCTCCCATCCTAACCCTGCCCACAATGTTCCCCATCCTAACTCCAGCTGTGACACACCTCAGCTCTTCCCTAGCTCTGAACCCTGTCCTTTCCGCCTCCTTCCAGCCCCCACCGGATGCCCACAAAGTGGGGGAACTGCACATTTCCTGCAGACCCCTCCCACACTGCTAAATGTCTCTTCCTTTAATGGAAGAGTTGGGGCCCCCTCTAAAGAGCATGCCGGAGTCCCAGAGTTCGAGCGATCCAGGGGCTCACTGAGCACCAATTTAAGGGGATGCCAAAATGCTGTCATCAAGACAGAGAGCACTGAAATATTTTTAAAAATCAAAGTTAGTGCAAACAGACTTATTAGAAAATATCAAAAATTTAAAAGAAGAGGACCTGGATGGGGGTCAGGGAGGATAATCTGCAGGGGCAGGGGGGTCCATACTGCTTTTGCTGAAGGGTAAAGAAGCCAGATGCAGGCTGTTCTCCAGTCTAGGGGTTATGCAGCTCCTGATTTGGGGGGAACCTGAGTGCTCATCTCACTTGGGGCTCCTTGGCCACATCATTTCCAAACGTGGCACCTGCCCGCAGATAGCATCCACAACAGCCACAAGATACCGGCCAAGCTACGGCTTTTGAGCATGTTACCATCTGCTGGTCCTCAAAAGACAAGAGGTGGCCTTTCACCCCAGGCCCTTTACAGCAAAAGCTACCAATGCAATGGGAAGCAGGAAGAGACTGCCTGTTGTTCCAAAGACCTCGAATTTGTTCAGAGCTCGGACACAGGACAAATATATACAGTGAGCAGCAGAAACTTACAGTGGTCTGAGAGCAACACCTATCTAATCAGGCCCATCTGTGGACAAAAGGGGAACAAATGCCACCAGGCACCTCAGCCACGTGGGAGGAGCCACAGGTGTCAGGTACCCCAGAGGGCTTTGCTCACATTGCTGAATTAACCTCCACTGGGTTCTCGGAGATGGGTGTCCTGTCCTCGTCTGAGAGTTTGGGAAGGGGAATGCAGGGAAAGCCCCAGTACTCCAGGGCCCCTTCCTGAAGTCCTGCCAAGTTGCTGACACTACTGGAATTGAAGGGAACAGCCTCTGGGTTACTGATTTTGTGAATTTGAGCTCTCACAAAATCAAGCTTTCCTTCCAAGAATGGCATCAGAGTGGACTCCCTCCTAATCCCTATGTGGTCTGGCAGACTTCAGGGTCCCCCAAGTCTCTCCCAGTCAGCTGTTCTCATCTCAGACTCCCACTTCTGGGATGGACATCGTGGCGGTTAACAACGCCACCCCATGTGGTGCCTCTGGAGGAGGGCACACATGGCCATTTGGGGAGCAGGGAGGAGGTTGACGGCTTCAGAGAGAAGCCAGTGGGCCGAGGAGCCCAGGAAGTGTCCAGGGTGGTTGTGGGCTTGGACCCTGGGCAGCTCCCACTGGGCAGCAGAACCATGACTAGCTGAGTGGTAGGTCCTCCCTCTGTCTACTGGCCTGGGCTCCGTCTGTTCCCTGAGACACCCCCACCCCCACCCCAGCTCTCCTTCGACCACTAAAATAGTTCATTGCTGCTCACCAGCCTCACAGAAATGCCTGCTCCTTTACAAGTGGGGCAAAATCTTCCCTGAGCCAGGAAAGAAAATGGCTCCCATCCCTTTAGGGGCTGTAACTGTCACAGAACTTCTGGAAGTTACCTCAGGGCACCTGGGGCTTCTGGAACCTTCCCTCGGGACCCAAGTAGGGGGAGCACAGTGGACAAGTGACTACCCATGGTCCCCACAGCAGGAAGGCTCCAGGCTGCAACTGTCCCAATAGCCAAGCCTGCTTTGCCTCGTTTCTGGGGTATATGGTCCATTTTGTTTGGTGCAATGACTAATACATTGGAATTAAATCTGCTGTCTTCTTAAGTGCTTCCTATTCATTTGGCCTCCTCTGTGTTCCCTTTCCTTTCTCCTTTCTCCTGGATTAAATGATTTTTATTATTTCTATCCCTGTGCTAAAATGAGCTTGGTTTTCATGCACTCTTTCTTTGCTCTTGGAGATCGCACCATGAATCTTAACTCGTCAGAGCAAAACCCGAATCATCTCTGCTCCTTCTGGACAGGGCACTTGAACACTCTGCCTCTTGAACTTTTCTCTCAACTTACTCACCATTATTGTCTTAGTCCATTTTCTGTGGGTATAAGGTAGGAGATTAGGGCATGGCAAATAGGCTGTGCGATTGGGCGTCACCTGTCCATCACGGAGACCTGTCAAATCACGGCCGAGATGCACACACAGAGCACTTTTGGAGTCCTGGGTGGGACGGCCTGGGTCTGACATTAAAAGGAGATATAAAAGACAGTGCCATTGGGCCGGGGATTTAGCTCAGTGGTTCCGGCACCTGCCACGCAAGTGCAAGGTCCTGGGTTTGATCCCCAGTACCAAAGAAAAAAAAATCCAAAACAAAAAGACAGTGCCATTGACCTTGCTGCCACGCTGCCTTCTTGTTCTTGCAGTGACCTGTCCTTTGTGCAGGATGTATCCTCTATTTTCGCTTTCTTCTTTTCCTCGCTTTTCCTTTCTTCTCTTTCTTCAATAAACATTAAGCTGCTAAGTTCATTGGTTGTCTCTGTCCAATTCTTTGAATGGGACAAGAGTCTGGAACTACTGAACACCTCAGCACCCGACAAGAGGTACAATTGGGTGCCACAGCCTGGGTGACTTAAAAGAATAGAGATTTATTTTATTCAGGGTTCTGGAGGCTGGAAGCCCCAGTGCACTGTGCTGGCATGTGGTGAGGCCTCTCGTTGGGGCATAACACAGTGGAAAGTGTTGCATGGTGAGTCTGAGCAGTGAACTTGTGTTGATAGCAAAGCGACTCCACAAGAACCCACTAGTTCATTGATCAGCTCCCAAAGGCCCCATCTCTCAACACTGCTGCTTGGGGACCAAGCTGCAACACATGAAATGTGGGGGACACATGGTTATGGTTTGGGTCTAGATGTCCCCCCAAACCCTCATGCAGTCACAGGCTGGATCTAGAGTGTGAGAGCCTGGGATTGATTCATGATGCAGTGCTAGGCTCAAGGGCACTAGGATTAAGGGTGTGAGTGCTGCCCGCCCTAAGGAGTCTGAATAAGATAAAAGGGGCAGGGAGACACTGTTAAGGCTCTCTTGTTGCTGTTGCTACCATGTGGGTGCCATGTTGTTTCTCTTCTGCGATGCCTGTTTGTCATCCCTGCCTTGGAGCCAGCCGATTATGGACTGAAAGCCAAATGAACCCTTCCCCTCTAACTTTGGGTGTCGCATATTTTGTCTCAGCAACAAGAGAAAAGTAACTAACACACATGGCAGCCACCACAATTATGATGCATTTTAGTTCTAAACCCTACTGTTATTGAGATCTTTTTTTTTTTTTTTTTTGGTACCAGGGATTGAACTCGGGTCCTTGCGCTTGCGCAGCAGTCGGCAAAACCGCTGAGCTAAATCCCTGGCAACCCTACTGTTATTAATAATATGGCCAAGTAGTTGGTATTTAATATATATTGACCTCCACCTCCACCAAATTCACCATTTTCGTTTTCTTCCTGTATCTCTGGGTTTCCACCAGCATTACCTTTTTCTGTTTCTCTTAGTGTTTCGGCTCTATATCTGGAAGCTGCTTTGGTGGAGGCAGAGGGTCACCTTGTTTCCCCAAGGCCCTCCCAGAAGCCAGCTTTCTCCAAGCTCAGCAACAAGCCGAGGATGTCTGAGCTCACCACCTCTGTTCTTCACCATTGCACCAGAGTTTCTAGCCTTGAAGTTTAGGCAAGAAAAAGAAAATAAGAGGAATTCAAATTGGGAAAGAAGAAGTAAAACTCTCTATTCAGGATGACATGATCTTATGTATAGCAAATCTTAAGAAACCCATAAAATAATTAGTAGAGCTAAGGAAATAGCTCAGCGGGGTTGCAGAATGCCGATTTTTTTCTTTTCAGGGATGAGTTCTTGCTGTGTTGCCTCAACTGGCCTGAAACACTTAGGCTCAAATGACCCTTCTGCTCAGCTCCCACAGAGCTAGGACTACAGGTGTACACTACTGGCCCAGCCAGCGTGCAAGGTTGACATACACAAATTAACTGTGTTTCTATACACTCATGCTGAGCAACCCAGTGATGAATGCAGAAAATAATTCCCATGTGGCCTCCTCACTGTCCCCTGTCCCAGTCCTTGGGAAGGGGGAAGAGAGACCCTGGAGGGAAGTGACATAGTTTCTTAACCCAGAGGTCACTCACTCCACTTCTGCTTGTGCCGTCTTGGTCCAGCCTGGTCATGTGCCACAGCTAGCTGCACAGGAGGCTGGGAAAGGCAGTTTCTAGCTGGCATCCATGTGACCACGTGGACGTGGAGTGTTGATTGATGCAGGGGCTCCCATGGAATGGTGACCAGTTTCTGCCACATGGCCAAGATCCATCCGCAGAGTTAAAAGCTGCTACTAGACAGCCTCAGGGACCCCTCAAAGCTGATGTGCATAACACTGACCTGTGCCCCCTCCTCACCCTCCCATCCCCACACACCTGTCTTCCTTCTGGGCTTCCTGGCTCCCTGCTTGGCCCTCCTGCTGCTCAGGCGCCCGGCCAGACTCCTGACTGTCACTTTGTCTCTGACCTCTGCCCTCCTTGCTCCATGCCCGCCGATCCTGGCTCAAGCTGCTCTCGCCTGTGAGGTCTGGTGGATACTCTCATTCATTCCTCCATGCCTGCTCTTTTCTCCCAGTATCCCATTATCAACATCATTAAAAAGCCATCTATCATGACAACATCCCAGTTCAAACCCTCTAACAATTTCCTGATGCTCGTAGGATAAAACCCAAATCCCCTCCACGGACCTGTGGGATTTGGTCCCCGACTCCCACTACTCTGCCCTGTCCCAGCTGTGATGTGTGCTCTGACCACACCAGCCTCCTTTCAGCTCCTGCACTGCAAGACCTTCTGAGCCAGCCTAGAATCCTGTACACACGTACACACACACAGGTGTGTACATACCTGCACACACAGCCATCCAGTCCCACTTGCCCATAAGATGTGGCTGAAGTGCCGCTCACCCATGGGCTCCCTCATGGTCCCTGCTAGGCTCCTCTGGCACCTGTGCCCTGTGCACAGCTCCTGTCACAGCTGGAGTTGTTCAGTCACACAACAGGACATGAGTCGCCTGCTGCCCTCATTCCTGGGGCCACCCTTGTGATAAGCGTGGTCATCCAGAACCCGGCTCTGTGCCTGGGCCACAGCGGCCTTCAGTAAATGTCACTTGAGGACAAAAGCTGTGAGAAGTCCTGCTGCAAAGGTCTCTCACGCTTCGCCTCACCCAGTATTTCCCCAAACAGAAGCACAAATGTGCTACACTGAGCTCAGTGCCTCACCTTCCAGCCACACTGTGCTTCTCTCCCTAGGGCATCCACCTTCAAGAGCCCAAGACACCAAAGACTAGGTGTCTGAAGGTGACACAGAGGACTCAGGAGGGCTCAGGAGAAACACCCCGGGCCTCCATCCTTGTTTTGGGGGCTCTGTCGGGCATAGAGGATGTCACCCCAACCTGTCCCAGGCCACTGCTGTGGATGGAGGACACTTTTTCTGTGTGTACCATAGCTTGCTTGTAGGGCTGCACTGTCCACATCACAGCAGACTTCTAGGCCCTGGGGAGGAGTCCAGAGCAGTGCATGTGCACCACACCACTTCCTGGCAAGCCCCAGAGGGGGACAGGGAGATGGGTGACTCCAGTCCTCCCTCCGGGCACCCGTGGAGGAGCCACTCGCTCACTTCTGTGCTTTTGACAGTCACCACATGTGCTGGGGGCGGGAACAAATGGAAAGGGCTCCTTTGCTTTCCATCCCTGGACTCAGAAGTCACATCCATCAAGGCCATTCCCTATCATTAACTAAGATTGCAGGGTAACGTCCCCTGGTGGGCACGCTTGCAGCCAGAGGGGGGCCAGGCCATCTGGGTCTCATCAGGCCACCCCCCACCGTCCCTCCGGTTGTGTTGGCCTGGCCCCATGGTCCCACGCTGAGACCTTTGTCTTTCTGCTTAGTCATGTCCTTGCCCCTGGTGTTGGGCTGAAAGGGAGGGTGAGCCCTGAGCAGCCAGGCTGGCCCAGCAGTCAGAATGGCCAGAGAGAAGCCTCTGCCTGCAAGGTCAGGGCAAGGGTAGGCACTGCGAAGGCCTGGTGACCTTTCCTCACCTGGGGTCTCTGCCTGCAGACCCTAGTGTGGCCCTACAGACTGTGGACACACGAGGAATCCAAGTTGTTCAGGTAGGAAACAGGTGTCAGTGGGAGGATTGTGGCTGTGCTATCCTGGGTGAAGGGCTATATGTGACACCAGGTGCAGGTGGCAATGAGGACACAGCCTCCCTGCCACAGAGAAACGGCTGGGCTCAGCACTGCTACAAGAAGGGAAGAGCTGAGCTCCATTCCGAATACAGCCAGGTTGGTGGCGAAGGACAGTGGCAGAGCAGGGGCTTTGGAGGGACAATGACTAAGTGGGGACTTTCAAGGGCCAGGGCTCTTGTTGAGCTAATCTATCAGGGCTCTCTCTAAAGCAGGAAAGGGGAGGGCAAGGGCTGGGGTGAATAGCAGAACCCCTTCTGAGACCATATCCATAGGTCAAAGGGCCACAGAATGAGACCAATGGCCTGGAGGGGGGCTTGGGAGTCTGTCCAATGCTGGGTCAAGGAGAGCCTTTGTCTGGCTTCAGCCTAATGGGGGCTCTGAGTTTGGGGGAACAGCAGTGTTGTCATGAAGAGCTCCAGGAGAGGGTGTCCCTTGCCCGGGCATGGTCTGCTCTCAGGGGCCTGGCACCTGCATCCTCGAGGTTGGTAGGCTCCCTTCACCCTGGGGCCTGTGGCAGGAGATGCCTGGTCCCTGCTGCCGGTTCCCTGTGTCCCCAAGAACCAGCTG
Source organism: Heterocephalus glaber (assembly GCF_053883595.1). Lineage (NCBI taxonomy): Eukaryota > Metazoa > Chordata > Mammalia > Rodentia > Bathyergidae > Heterocephalus > Heterocephalus glaber. The sequence continues at coordinate 3,812,517 of NW_028258173.1, read as the reverse complement.
TGGGTGACACTCATTGAGCTGACACTCACTGAGGCCAGTGCACGACCCCTGGGTGATGACCCAGGCTGAGGCTTCCCTGCACTCAGCCACACAGGCAATTCATGCTTGGTTTGCTGTGGTGCCTGCAATCTGTATTTTTATTAAGTAGAAGGTAAATCTCCTATAATTTTTATTTGCTTTGATGTTTTCAGTGCTGGGGATGGAAACTGGGCCTTGTACATGGTAGACAAGTGCTCTACCACTAAGCTGCACCTCAGCCTTTATTATCCTCATTGCAGGGGCCCTGGGATTTAACCCAGGCATCACTGAGCTATGCTCAGCCTCAGTTTAAGCGTGGCATGCAGTGCATGTCGGCTCAGTCCCGACCTGGGGCAGCAGACTCCAGGGATGGGGCTGAGCCATCTGTACTTTAACATCCAATGCAGGCTCAAGTTTGAGAGCTGCTGATTTAGGGTGAAATTTTGATCTCTGTTTTAAATAAATTCACTTGAAGTAGTCGTGGTGCTCAGTCAGCAAAGCCCTCCTGGGTTTCCTTTCTGGGGTTTCCTTTTCGCTGCCACCTTGGGGGAAACCTGCCCACCACTCCCACCTCCCTCAGCAGGCTTCCTATTGCCTGGGTACAGGGGTGGCTCAAAGCTGGGGCTCCTCTCCATTGGGTGGGGTCACCTGAGGAGCATCCAGAACTCCTGGGGCCAGAAGGTCAGGGCCACATGTGAAGGTTTTCAAAGCTCCCGTGTGGGTCCGAACACAGGCGGGGTAGGCATCCCTGGTCCCAGTCAGGAGCCCTCGGGAGGTGACTTTGGCTGCCCTTGGCCCATTGGTGGAAAATCCTAATAAAATGAATTAGAAATTTGAGCAGCTTGACTCAGAGACAAATGGTGTGCACCAGGGCACAGGCAGATGGCGTCTGGGGACTCAGAATGCAGAGCAACTGTCACCCACGCTCCTGCAGTTTGGGCTGGTTCATGGTGACAGCCTCCCCACTGGGGCAGAACCCAGGAGGTCTGCATCCCCCAGAGGAGCCCGTGTGGCCTGGCCCTGCTGCTTTCTCGATCCAGCACACTCTACCTCCCGGGACAGTTGGGTTTAAGGTGGCAGTGTCTCTCCTCAGGCTTCTCACATTACAGCTCAGCTAGCTCCTGCCAGAGACCTAGAAAGATCAAATACTTCTTTTATAAAAGGACAAAGACACCTTTCCTCTGAAATATTTTTGAAAGACCTAAACTGTGTCACAGAATCATCTCCCCTTCCATGACTTAGACTATAATCGCTCACACTAGAAAGAGTTGTCTCCAAAGTGACAATCACGTGATAAGGGATGAAATCGGATCAAAATGATGACAAGGAACGGCTGGACTCTGACCCTTCCTCATTCCCCCATGGCCGTAGCCTCCCGCCCCTGCCGGGGTGTTGACCTCCAGCCCTGTTTCAGAGCTTATTCTGACCTTGAATGGAAGGGAGAGAGTGGCCAGGAGCTGCTCCCGCTTTGTTTACGAAATTCAACGTGTCTTGAATATAATGAGTCAGGGAAGACAAATGGGAATAAGGCTTGGAAATGAAATTTCCTGCCTATGCTTTGACCCAGGCCTGTCTGTCTAATTCTACCCCAGGGGCATGCATTCCTCTGTGGCTGGGCTGGTGTCTGCACAGCCCCAGGCTCCCTGGAAGGAGAAATTATCCACAGCAGACAGGAAACTGGTAGGGACCAAGGGCACCACTGACTCCCAAACTTGTGGCCACCAGGGTGGCCCAATCCAGTCAGGAATTCATCACTAAGCAGCACTCCCATGTGGCTGGCCTCCTTCCTCTTCCCCAGAGGCATCTTTCCTAAGGAACTTGGGGTCTGCATTGTCTTCAGGGTCTTTCTTGGCTAAAGCTAGAGGAGACTAATTCAGGGCAGCCACCAGTCCCATCTGCCCAGGGCTGAGGTGGTCTCAGGACTTGGGATTTTCAGTTGTAACCTGAGAAGTCCCAGGCAAACCAGGACTGTTTGGTCACCCAGAAGTTGCTGCCAGCTGTGGGCCAAGTAGGAGCTGTGTGTGACCTGCAGGAGGGGAGTCCAGGCTGGCTGCTTTCTGTGGACTGGTGGGGAAGCAGACAAATTCCTTCTGGTGCTCAGAGAGGGCTAGGGGCTTTCCCAACACCTCCCGACTGGTAACTGGAGGAGTCAGGTTTGGGACCTGAGTTTTCAACATCCCAAATGATGTGGTTTTTCCCTCAAGGGGTCACTCAAAGTCTTATTGAATGAAGGTCCTCAGACCGCAGAGCCTCCTACAGTCTGAGCTCCTGGGACCAGCTCACCTGGGAGCCTCCTGGGAACCGAGTCTCAGGCCCCACTGGAAAGCTTGGCTGATCCCAGGACATTTATAAGCACAGCTAGACCTTGGGGATCCTGCTCCCCAGTCTTTGAGGAAGGTAGAGAGAGGGCAGGAGGTACTGGAGTCATTCCTGAGAGTTTAAAAAGCCACAAGAAGGTGGTACATACTTCTTCCCAGGCTGTAAGGACAATAGCAAGATTCTAGCTACAGTTACATGCGTCTTTGAATAAAACTGGGAAAACTAATTATTTACGATATGAAAGACATCTTTTCTTTTTAGACAAGGTTTAGCTATGTAGTTGAGGCTGACCTCGAACTCACAGCGATCCTCCTGCGTCAGCTTTCTGAGTTCTGGGATTACAGGTGTGCATCACCACACCTGGCTACATGAAAGACGTCTTTTAAAACAATGCATTTTAAAAGCCATGGGTATATAGCGTATGATTCCATTTACACGAAACAGGTAAAACCAGAGTCAGAAATCGGATCTGTGGCTGCCAGGCCTGGGGGAGGGCGTGGAGAGGACCGGTGGGTGGGTTTGCATTGTGGGGATGAAGGTGGTGGCACTAGACAGGGTTGATAGAGCGCATCGTGTGTGTACAGATGCTCCTGGTAGGTACACTTTAAAAGGGCCCCCTTGGGGCATTTCATGTCACGGGAATTACATCTCAGTTCCCTCATTGAAGCGGAGAGTGCTGGGTAGTGAGAGCTGGAGGGACCTCACTTCTCCCATACATCACAGAGGGCGCTGGCTCCTGACCCAGCTGGGGCAACTCTGCATGTGGCTCAGAGTGTGATTTGTTTTGAAAGGAGACTTTCTCCTTGAACAAGGAACCACCAAGGCCAGTGTCAACACTTCTATATGACATGGTGCCAGAGATGCTATCAGCAACTCAGACAAGAACAAGAACTCACCGGCATCCAGTGGCTGTCATTGAGAGACCAATAACAGGAGCATTGATGAGGGTGTGAAGAAGTGCGAACTGTCACACACCCCTGGTGGGACGGAAAGTGGTTATCCACTCCTCAAAATGATAACCACAGTGCTACTATCCCACAATCCTGCCGTCAGGTGGAGTCATACGCAAATGTGCACAGCAGCATTGTGTGCAATCACCGGAAGTGAGGGGAACCCATGGCCACCAGTGGATGAACGGGGAAAGAAAATGAGCTCTGTGTGCCAGTGGATATTGCTCAACCCGAGGAGGAAGCTGATACACCATGCAGCACAGATGAGCGGAAAACATGGTGGGAAGTCATCACAAAACACCACATCCGGTGTGATTCCAGCTATTCTGAAATATCCAGTCAGAGGCAGCTGTAAAGATCAGCAGTGACGCTGAGCTAGGGAGGTGCGGGAAGTGGGAGGAAGGACTTGGTGATACCAGCGTTTCTTTGAGAGGTATGAAGATGTTTTAAACATGGTGTGGAGATGGGTGCCTGGCTCTGTGAATATGCTAAAAATCACTGGATTGTGTACTCTAATTGGGTTATTTATACAATATGCAAGTTGAATCTCAATAATGCTGGTTTTTAAAAAGCAGGTATTCATATTGGAAAGAAAGAAAGCAAACTGCCTCTGCTTGCAAATGACCTGATTATGTACCTAGAGAATGTTTAGGAGTCTGCCAAAAAGCTACAAAAACTATTAGCCAATTTAGCAGCTGTTCCAGATACAAGACCAACATACAAAATGTACAAGAAATACAACCATTATGCAATTTCTATTTCTGCGTGCTAAAAATAAACACTGGGAATATGAACTTTTAAAAATTCTATGTACACTTACACTTTAAAAAATAAGGCAATCATGGCCATAAATACTGCAATAGAATTTGCAAACCCCTGTGCCGGCCCCTCAGTCTGGACACTTCCGATGTTGTCACAGGGCTATCCCGGGCGGGCACCGTAGGATTTCCGGCAGCGTGCCTGGGGCCCACTCGCCAGATCCCAATAGAATGCCCGGTGTGCCCGTGTCCAAAGACTCCGCATTGCTCAGAGGTCAGATCTCCCGAATCAATGAGCAGAATCCATGCAGCCAGAGCCCTGCTCCCAGCAGACATTGCTGCAGAAGTTGCTGACCGCCAGTCGGACCGGTGAATCGCACCCCTACTCGTGGTAAGACGCTGACGTGTTCAGAGCTGACGCCAGGCAGCCGGGTCGTGAGGTCGTGAGCCTCCGCAGTAACCCTGCCGGGAACTCTCTCAGCATCCGTTCTCCGAGGCAGGAAGAGGTGCAGTGAGACAGCCAAGGTCACCCAGGCACTGACTCCTCCCACCAGAGCCTCTGATGGCGTCCGTCTCCCCAGGACCCTGGTGTCTCGCTGGTGCTTGGGCTCTGGGCACAGTCCTTGGCTGCCCCACCTGCACCCACTCTCTTAGGGTCCCGGGCTGCACCCCAACTCAGGCCATCGCCTCTGGGATGAGAGACCCACTCTGTGGAGTCTAGCGTCTGCATCACCCACCCAGGCCTGATTCTGAACCCCCTGAAACAGAAGAATGCCCCAACCAAAGCATCCCAGCCTCTCAAGACCTCTGACCCTTCTGGATGTTGGACATCAACCTTGTCCTCATCCTGCCCCAGTAAGGGCCCTAGGCAGGAAGGATGAGAAAGGGAACGCCCCCTTCTGCTTACTCTGTCTTTGAAAACAACTAAAAGCAGAACTCTATTTAAAGAGCAAATGGTAATGTCAAGTTTCAATTAAAAAGGACACTTTCATATAGAGAGATGGAGAGACAAACAGCAGCTACCCCCAGCCCTGGCTCCCTTCTCTGACTGGACCCGGGGTCTTTTGGGGTGGGGGAGAGCGGGAGGGGCAGGCAGGCCACCACCCACCAAGACTCATGGGTGGTGAGCTCTGCCCCCCACCCCCGACTGTGGGCCCTGAGGGAGACTCCACTCCCCTTCCTTTAACCCACAGGAGGGTCCTTCTGTTGACCAGGCCACATGGCCCAAGTCCTTCTTGCCACCACCCCAAGCCTTTGCCCAGGCTGTGGGTCACTGGTCCCCAGGGCCACACTCCCTGCAACTCCCACTTCCCCCATTTCCAAAGACATGGTCTGGGCACTGTGGGGACAGAGCTGGCTGTGTCTGTGTGACTCGCAGGCCTTCTGGTCACATCTACTCTCAAACAAATGGCTTCCTGAGAACTGCCTGCCCCTGGCTTTTGTAAACTGAATCCTCTGAGCTTCTGGAGCTGCAGAAGCCCTGAACACAGGCTCTTGCTGGTTCTTACTGTGACATCATCCCAATGCTTCCCTCAGGCCCACAGCTTTACCTCAGGAGTCATAAAGGCAAAGGCCCAGAGTGAGTATTTTAGATTTTGCACCTAGATGGTCTCCATGGAAACCATTCAATTTGGCCATCATGATCTAAAGCAACTGTAGATAATCCATGGTCACGGCTGTGTTTCAATAAAACTTTATTATAAAAGTAGGCAGAAGGCCAAATTTTTGGGTCCACTTTAGTCAAGCAATGATGGAGAGAGGTGAATTCCTGTTTCTAAACTATTCCTCCCTTTGCCTTCTCAGAAATACTTTATTTGCAATGAGCCCTACCCAAATTTGTCCTTCCTCCTTCCCAGCTCTGTTCCACCAAACTGCAAATTTGTCACGGGCGCCCCTTCTCAGCCCTCCGCCTTTCCTCCCAGCCACCCCTCACCCTCCACCTCACCCTCCCTTCCTGAGGCACTCTTTACCAGGGGCCTGTGTGGAGCCTGGCCCCACGCCCAGCTGGGGGAGCAGTCAGGGCACAGGAAACATCAGGAGAACCCCAACCCGGGGCCCCATCTTGCTCAGGATTCCTTGCCTCCTCCACAGCCCTCAACAAGACACCTGCCTGTTACCCAGGGGCTCGCTGGGTGCTTTACAGAATGACTGGTTGCACCCCACAAATCCTAGAGGTTATAAACCTCCCATTTTGCTTGTTGTCAGGACTTTTGGATAGCAGGAAAGGTATCCCACCTCCTCCCCATGGGGAAGCTGCCTCAGCCAGCTGGTCCGCTTTCTCCCGAGGCACAAACCACAAAGCTCTGGAAAGCTGAGTCCTCCAGTCCCTGTTCAGTGTTTCTGCATCCTGTCTCTGGTGAGTGGAAGACCAGGGTGGGCTGGGGGCACCCCAGGGAGCCTTCTCGCCCCTCCCTTTGCTGGCAGACCCTCCTTCTCAATGAGCAAGGCCTGAGCTGGTGCACCGACACGTGTGGGTATTTGTGTGTGAACTGTTTTTATGTCCTGCAGTACTCATATGTACTTTATGAAACATACAGAGAGAAAATTCAAAAGGATGACAAAATGGGCGGGGGATTTAGCTCAGTGGTTCCGCCCTCTGCCTCACAAGTGCAGGTCCCGAGTTTGATCCCCAGTACCCCCCAAAAATAAATAAATAAAAAATAGGATGACAAGATGAAATAAACCAGATTTAATATTTTTAAGTCTAATTTGTTAGTAGGACAAGAGACTTTGTCATTAAATGTGCTTTTAAGAGTGATCAAACATCTCCTGATTTGAAAGTCCAAGTTGCTTTTAGACATTTTTTAAAATTTAGGTTTTTTGAGGTCTAGCTTGCATGAAGGAGCATCCACACAGCCTGATGAGTCTGACAAACGGACAGTCACTGTGCGCCCTGTGTGTGATGTGACGGTCCTCAGTTGAGGTTGGGGTATTGCTACCACCCCAGATTCTCTCTCCCCTCTCATTACCCACATCCCCTGCAGCCATGATCTGCTTCCTGTCCCTACAAGTTACCTTTTCCAGAATATCAGATAAATGGGAACATACAGTGTGTGGCCTCTTGTATCTGGCTTCTTTCACTTAGTTAACACCGTTGAGGTTCATCCGTGTTTTTGTGTCCATCAGTAGTTCATCCCTTTTTATTTCTGAGTAGCACTGTATATGTATCATCATTTGCATATCTAATTGTCAAGATATTGGATATTATTGGATATTGGGGCCATTTTAACTTTTAGCTTTTTTCCCTTTCTCTTTCTCCCTCTTTCTCTTCCTTTCTTCCTTCCTTCCCTTCCTTCCCTCCCTCCTCTTTCTTTCTTTCTTTCTTTCTTTCTTTCTTTCTTTCTTTCTTTCTTTCTTTCTTTCTTTCACTGGGCCTGGGGCTGGGGCTGGAAGCCAGGACCTTGCCTATGCCAGGCAAGTGCTCAGCACTGAGCTACATTCCCAGCCACTTTGACTATTGTGAATAAAGCTTCTACTAACTTTTTTTTTTTTGCTTCTATCAACATTTGCATACAGATCTTGTGGACATTTTTTCATTTCTCTTGGATAAATCCCTAGGATTGGAATTACTGGATCATAGAGTCAGTGTCCATTTCACTTTTTGAGAAACTGGTGAGCTGTTTCCAAAGTGCTGTTTCTCTCATTCATCCTCACTGGCAGTCAGTGGGGTTAGCCTTTTTAAAGTCTAGTCATCCCAGGGCATGTGCGTGGGGTTTTCTTGAGATTTGACGAGCCCATGTGCCCATTGTGGTCATCGGCCTGTGTCTAATTTAAATAATCCAAAAGAAATGATTGTGCCCGGTACCTTTTAGGCACAGTGCTGGTTGCAGGCTGAGATGGAGGGAAGCAGGACTGACCATCACCACCTGGGGAGAGTGGGCCTTTCCAGAAAGTTCCTACTGACCCCTGGACCCTGCACATGGGAGAGCAAGTGCCTAACACATGACATACCTGACATACTGGACAGGTTAGCACATACCTGATGCCACACCAACAATACTGGAGTATTTTCTAAAGAATGGCAAGCCTTGTAACAGGCATATGCACTTTGTACAGTAATTTTCCACCTGTGGCAGTTATTAACATAATAACAGTGTAAATTTTAGAATAAACCGCTAAGAAAAGTGGTGTAGCTACTAAAACATTCAGGGAGGGGCTGGGGATTTAGCTCAGTGGTTCCATCGCCTGCCCTGCAAGCACAAGGACCCGAGTTCAATCCCCAGTACCAAAAAAAACATTCAGGGAGATAAAATGAGACCCTAAAAAATACACAACTGGAAAGAAAGCAGAAGAGAGGAGAGGGCTAGAAACAGATGGGGCGCGAACCATGGGCGGATTAGATCCACCCCTTCAAAGGCTGTTACGTGCCTCCCTCCTGGTATGGAGGTCAAGAGCTGAGAGGGAAGGGGTCGGGCTGAGGTGAAACAGAGAGACTGGAAGGGCAGGAGCATGAGGAGAAGCTTCCCGTGGATGAGAGAGAGGCTAAAGTTATGATTTAGACCTTTGGATCTTTTAATACCCAAAACATGAGAAAGTACCACACACGGCTACAGAACCTGACCCAGATGACTCAGCTGGCTAACGAGGGAGCCTGCAGGGAAATGTTTAAATTTTTAAAATATCTACTAGAGTAAAAGGCACATTCCTGTTAATCCCCCTCAAAATACTCCTCACTTCGAACACACTTATCCCATTGTTCTTGCCACCTGCGGAAGCAGGCCTGGAAGCCCTCTTTCGGGAATATCTTTAGTTGAAGGGTCTTGGCTGCCTCAATGTCCTGAATTGATTCAAAGCATCTACCTTTTATGGCCAATTTGACTTTAAGGAAGAGCCAGTAGTCACACACAGTGCTGGCTCGGGTGAATTAGGTGGACGAGGACACATCATCATATTTCTACTCGACAGGAATTGCTGGAAACATTTTGAATCAGGACACTGAGGCAGCCATGAAGAGACACGCACAACAGAGGGCTTCCAGAACTGCTGCAGGTGGTGGCAAGAATGATGGGATCAGTGTGTTTAAAGTCAGGAGGAATACTTTGAGGGGATTAATGACAATGTGTCTTTTATTGTAGTAAAAATGTTTTAAATTTAAACATTCACTGCATTTTTTTAATCACACCTGATAGGTCAGGGAGACATTGCTGCTGTGACCTGCCTCAGTGCTGAAGTTGCCCAGGGACCCACCTTTTCTGGATTTTTGTGGACTCAGACCTTTATCATCAGAAGGATTCCCTGGATTTGCAGGGCAGAGGACGTGCAGGGTGTTAAAGACAGGCTCCTCAGTGATCTCTCTCCATCACTGTCTCCTCCACACACTCGCTGGCTAGGGTGGGTGCTGTGTGTGAGGTCCTGGGCTGGGGACTGTAGTAACTTGTTTCTAAAACGCTAAGTGTGTTTACAAAGGCAGAAATCGCCTGGCGAGGGTGGAGAGGGGCCAGGAACCCTGTCATTCCCTTGATGGAAGAAGGTCTAGAGGCAATGCTTTCCCCCTTGGGTGACATCAAAGCATGTCCCCAAGGGGCCAGCAGTGTGTGGCTTGGCTCCCTGCCCCATGCCTGAGCTGCTCACAGAGATTCCATAGGCACAGCTGCTTCCCGGACAAAGGGATGATGTCCCACTGGGGACAGGGTGCTGGGGACTGTAGGCCTCGGGCCTGGTGGAGGAGCCATGCCAGCTTCTCCGGGACATACCCCATGTGGGTGTTGCTAGATCTTGAATCCCAGCACAGTTTTTGGAATGCAAAATATTTGTACAACAAATTAATTGTTAATTAACAAAATGATAAGCAGAAATCCACTTAAAATGTGTGGGGCTGCCTCACTAACCCCGGAACACTAGACCTTGAGGAGCACTTGGAGCTGGGAAGTGGGAGGGGCTTCACCTCCAAGGGGATTTAAGGGCTCCCCAAAACTCACTGAGCAAGATTAACTCTCATCCTTTAATGTAATACTTGAAGAAAATCAAAGTTAATGTGAAGAATTCATGACAACAAAATATGCAACTTGGACGTAAAGATGGAATTAGCAATGGCACCATCCATCCTGGGCCCTACTGAATCAGGGCGAAAAAAACCAAACCAACCCTAAAATCAGTAATTCTGACGCTCCCTCCACCCCAAGTTTTCACTCAAGGAAAAATGGCTTCCACCCCATCCTGGCCTTTAAGGCAGATAAGAAAGGATGCCCCCCAAAAACATTGCTTAACACAGTGAGTGGCAGCAGTGGGGACTTTCTGACCCCAAAAGGTGGTGCAGAGGGACCTCTGGGTTTCCGTAAATGCAAGAATAGATGGGGGCAGTGGCGTTAGGGGTGCTGGGTGCACACTTGTGAACTTTAGAGTTTCAGGTCACAGAAGGCAGATCACAGAAGTAGAGGGAGGCCAATAGAGCGGGAGCCCAGCCTGGGGACAGTCCTGACTTTATGCAGGACAGCACGGGCCACCACTGGAAGGCAACCAAAGAGGAGCCGGGGCGGGGGGGGGGGGCTGTTGCTGCTCCCAGCTCCCAGCTCCAGGCTTTTCTGAGCTAAATGGCTTCCTATGGCTGCATGGCTGGGCAGATCCCTGGGGGTCTGTTTGGTTCCACATGGAGAGAGTCAGAAAGGAAATCTCACCCGCAGCCACTTGGGAGATGACAGAGATGCAGCCCCCACCTCCACCTGGGGCCTTGAGCCTCCTCCTGGAGCCTGGCCCTCGGGCCTGTTTGCAGGGGAGCCACGGTCCTTCCTGTCCCGAGACCAGCTGTCTGTCACAGCACAAGGCTTCAGAGCTGTGTCCTGGAGAGGTTCCTATTCTGTAGCAGACACTGGCCATGCAAAAAAGTGGGTGATACACACAGGGAAGACTTTAGGGTGGGTAGACCTTGGGACCTGGGAGCCTCTCAGCATTACTGGGTGCAAGGAGGTAGGAGGAGGGAGAGAACAAAAAGTAACGGAAAAGATTGACTAAAAATCACACCTGCCTTGGCTCTCAGGGAAGGAGGCCTTGGCACAGGCCCCGTGAGTCACATAAACTTAACACCGCACACAGACACTGGTTTTGTTGCAGTTAGCAATTCTCTTTTTTTTCTTTTCCAGTACTAGGGGATTGAATAATGCAGGGCCTTCCCCCCAGCTTTCTTATTATTTTCTAAAATTTTGAGACAGCGTCTTACTAAGTTGTTAAGTTTCCTGGGGTGGACCTGAACTTGAGATCCTCCTGCCTGGGGCTCTCAGAGTGCTGGGAATTACAGGCATGCACCTCCCTGGCCTGCTCAATTACCAATTCCTCAGCAACACTAATGAGCTCTTTGGTGCTAACCCAGCAGACACTGCTCAACCAGGAAGCAAAGGATAGAATGAAGGAAGGCATGCAGAGGCTGGAGAAAGGAGGTCTCACCTTTGAGGGCACAGACACATCTAGGTGGCCATGAGTTTATCATTCCACCAGCAATTGCAAAGTGGGCACAGCTGAGAGTCAAGGGGTGTCCCCAGCTCCCACCACACACACCAGGAGCCTTGCATCCTTGGTGCTACCTGCAGTGAGAGGTACTTTCAACCCCACTCAAAGCTGAGGACCCACACGGCTTTTGAGAGTGGCCTGCCCAGGGCCTGCAGCTGGAGGACAGGGGGTACCGAAGACCTGAACGTGCACGTTCCTCTGGTTTGGCCTTGAGGGCTTTCTCTGGACAGTGTCCAAAAGCCAAGTGGCCACTTCCAAGGACAGCCCAGAGGGAGGAGAGGTGGGCTGGTTGTGGTCAGGGGAGACACAGTGTTGCTGGATTTCAAGAGACAGGAGAGACCAGTGGGAACCAAGAGGATTTTATTTCGGGTTTTAGGTCAACTCCAGCTCAACAGGCTCTTGTCCAAAGGAAGAGTGTTGGACAAAGAAAAGTTCCAGCTTTCATCCATTTGCTCAAAGCAGGATTGTCTTTCTAATGATGTAGCAAGTGAGCTTCCCAGAACAGGACAAAGGCAGACAGTCTTGTAACTTATCCTTGAAAGAAGACTGTCTTATGAATCATGTGAGAACAGGGTGTCATAAATGACAGGTCTCCCACCACCTCAGCAGCTATTATGTAGGAGCTGCCCTCTTCCTCTTGTGCCTTGCCCCCTCCCCTGTGTGACGTCACACCAAGATGGTTGCTCCCACCAAAGAACAAACCCTTCTTCCCAGCATGCCCCTGTTCCCGCCTAGAGAGTAACCTAATACTCGCTCCCCTCCTACCACCTAGTGACGTCACCGGCTCCTCCATTCCCTAGTCACTACCTCACTCAACCCTGCCTCAGCCCCTACAAACCCCACCCCAGGCTCTATAAAAGGCTCTCCCTGCCCCGGCCATATTGCTTTTGTCTCTCCTTTGTTCAGAGACAGCCTGGCAGATCTGTTCCCCTAATAAAGGCTTGTTGTGGCCTGGTCTGGTCTTGGTCTTCGGCCCTTTTACCTGACAATAAACTTTGTTTATAGGACATGGTTGTCAATTTTATCACCTTGTACCAGAACAAGGAGTTACAGCTACAAGGGCGAGGGGGCGACCCAAAGTGGGGGAGGGGATTGCCCAAGGCCGGGAAGTTGTCTTTCTTTAAGTCCTGCTTCAGCATGAGGCAGCTCACCAAAGCTGAGAGAGGAAGGGACCCTGGAGGGCCCCCAGGAAGTCTAGAGATAGCAGAAGCTCCACCAGTGGAAGGGGGCAGGGAGAGGAGAGAGGGACCTGTGGACCAGAACTCTCTATGGGTTCAGGATGTTCTCCAGGGGGGATTCCCATAGGAGCTCTGATTGGTGGGTTTAGGGCACCAATCAGGCATGAGCTGGGTGGACTAACACTGTGGACATAGGAGGTGGGCGTGGCAGAGCTGGCTGGAAAAATAAGGCAGGACCTGCCAATTACAAGATCCCAGGACAGTGTCAAATAATTCCCAGGATGCTGTATGTAAAACTTCTCACAGGTTCTCATCAGATGTAGACAACATAAAGAGACAAGATGACATGAGGATCCCGCTATTGTGATTCTTCATGGTAGCCTTCCCTGTGTCTCCTGAACTTTTATTTTTACTTTTATCCTTTCTTTTGTTTTTCCCTTACCCCTTCACCCCTCACCGCTGAAATAAACCTTTGACACTGTTTTTGGCTGGTCTCATCCCATTCTTTGTTCAAGACGAAAAGGACCTGGAATACTTTTGTTTGGCGAGCCATTTTTAAAGGAACTACCCGACAGCACTGTGACTGTTCGTCTGTGTGTCCTGCAAGGTATGGGGTCTGTGGGGTGCATCAAGCAGGTTTGTCTAGCTGTCCCTCACAGACGTGGCCATCAGGAGACACAGACTGACCACCTTGAGGAGCTGGAAGGAGGTGGGGACTAGAAATCGGGTCACATGGGTGACTGAGCTCCACTCTGGCCACAAAAGAATTCAACTACAGTCAAAGCAGATGCCAAGGCAACACAGTTCTAAGAATTCACTACACCTGGCAACTCGGCGCTGTGTCTGGGCTCCTACCCACTGTGCCACCTGCCTCAGAAGCACCCAGGGTCCCTCTTGTCAATCAGAGCTGGCATGGGTGGGGGGAACAGGGCTGCTTCCCTCAGAGCTCCCACACCCTGGGATCCTCAGAGACCATTTCCCAACCAGGGAAGCCCCAGTTTGAGCCACTGAGAGAGGACACCCACAGAGATAGCCTGAAGAGGTCCCCAAAGCAGAGACAGGAAGCATAACGAGGTTTATTCGGCAGAATTTAAAAGTATAACTCAGAATAGTGGGAATAGAATAGAGGGCGAGCCCTCCAGAGAGAGGCAGTGTGGTCTGGAGTTGAGGGTTTTCCCATGGTCTTGGGTCATCTAGGATGTGTGTTCCTGTCAGGGTGCCCATCTGGTGGGGTGGGCCAGAACACAAACCATTTCCCGGTGCTGGAACCTGAGATACACTGTTCACCAAGGTCGGTGGGAGGAAGAGCAGCTTCACAGGGGAAAGGCAGGGCTCCAGAGACCAATTTGCAGCCTCACTGTGTCTTTAAGACCCTTAGGAATTCCTCAGGTTTCTTGGAAGGGAAAAGGAACTGCGTTAACTTTTGTGTCCAGAAGCTGCAGTTTTTCTTAAAAGTACTATTTTTAAATTAAGATTCTCCCTGTCTCCTTTGTACCTATCTTTATATTTCTATCCTACCTTAACATGGCCGGTGCAGTCAGGCTCCTCCGGCCAGGAGAGGAAGCTGGACTTTTCAGAGCACCCCTGCTGGCCTTTCCATCACAATCTGAGGCCAAAGGCGGGAGACAAAAATGCCTGTTTTCTCTCAACTGAAGAGGGGGACACACAGATTCTAAGAACCAGGAGATGAGTCTGGGTCCCGTCTCAGGGCGCCTCTGTCCCCCTGTAGAAAAGAAGGGCAGGGAGTCAGCACTGTCACTCATGTCGAGAGGGATGCAAAGATGGGGATGTGGAAGGCCTCGTAGGGAAAATGGGCAGCTGCAGGTAAGCCCACCTGGGAAGCTGGGGGCACCCATGTGATTGAGTAGGGGCCACATCCGCTTTCTCCTGGCTGGGAGTTGGAAAGAGGCAAAATCAGGCAATTGGCAAGCACCCACCCCTAGCCCACTGTCCTCTGGGGCAGAGAGGGGCATCAGTTCCACTGCCATCTGTTCAGTCTCATCCTGTGTGTCTCTTTGTTTGTTTCTTTGTTTGCTGAAAATAAAGTCCTGTTAAAATGAAAATGTCTTAGTCAGACATGGTGGTGCATGCTTGTTATTCCAGCCCTTTGGGAGGCTGAGGCAGGGGGATCATGTGTTCAAATCCCACATGGACAATTTAGTGAGATCCTGTCTCAATATTAAAAAGGGGAGGGTGGAGATGATGCTCAAGGTACAGCATCCTTTAGACCCATCCCCAAAACCAAAAAGAAAAAAAGTGTAAAATAATAAGGCTGCCCATCCCCAGCCTACAGTAGCAGGGTCATCAGTAGTCCTCATCCCTGATGACCATATTTAAAACTGTGATATCCTCACCCGAGGAGCGAAAAAGCCAACTCACCAACCTTAATCTCCTTCTCTGCTTCAATTTGCATGGAATGTGTCACTTTCTACCATGTTGCTTAATTTATTTATTATGCATATTTACTGTCTTCCCCTGTTATGGCTTTGTCCAGACATGCCTTCAAAGCCTCCTACATGTGGCTCTTTCAGAGGTGGCTGACTTAGAGTGTGTGATTGACTCATGGTGCAATGCTAAGATTAAGGTGGGTGATTACTAATTCAGTGCACTGATTGGTTTGGCCTCACCTTAATCCTAGTAGCCTAGTTAGAAAAGGTGCAGAAAAAACTGCTAAGGTCTTTTGCTTGCTTTGCTACCTTCTGCCCACCATGAATTGTTTCTCCTCCGTGATGTCCCTCTGCCATGCTACCCTCCTTGGAGTCAGCCAACTATAAACTGAAACCTCTACAGACTCTAAGCCAAATAAACTTTTCCTCCTTTGAGTGTCTGGTAGTTTGTCTCAGCAAGGAGAAAAGTAAGTAAGACACTCCCATTAAAAGTAAAGTTGCAGGCCGGGGATTTAGCTCAGTGGTTCCACTTCCTGCCTCGTGAGCACAAGGTTCCAAGTTCGATCCCCAGTACCAAAAAAAAAAAAAGTTGCATAATTTGACACAGTGCCTGCCAGAGGGTGCTCAGATAGTATTCATCAATTAAAAAAAAAAATCTGTGGAGGCACACAGTGTGATGGAGCTAAAGTCTTTGTTGACAAATAACTGCAATTTGGTTTTGGTTTTGTCTCTTCCTGGAGCAGAACCTTACATATCCTGATGGACGCACTGAGCAAGGTGCTCCAACCGCTGTGTGGCAGAGCCAGGTTCAGATGCAAGGCCATGCTCGGAGCAATTCTGACCCCTTTGTTCCAGCTCTACCCATGAATTATGTTGTGCACATCTGCCCAGCACTGGGCAAGTGAATCTATCATCCTTGGCTCCCAGGGGACTTTCAGAGAGTCTCTACAAGAAACAAACATGAGAAACATAGCTTAGTTTTGTGGCAAACAAGAATCAGGTTAAAAGCTAACATAAATAGGAGAGGGGAGAGAGCCAGAGGAGGGGAGTGAGGCCAGCTGGAGGGCTTCCTTTGGAAGACGGGGTGGACTGTGTGCAGGTGGAGAAAGAAAGCACTAAGGGTTTGTGGTGGAAGAGCAACAACATGCACCAAAACCCAGAGCCGAGAGTGGGGGCAGTGTTTTGGGGGTACTGAGAGAGCCAGCCTTGGACAGAAGCTTTGGGTGTTATGGTGGGCAAGGGGTAAACAGGACTGGGGAGGAAAGGACAGGCCCCGATAGCAGTCAGGAATTTGCATACCAGGACTTTACAGTTTACCATGTCTGAGGTAGAGAAGTTGTGCAGATTTCAGGCAAGGACAGGAAACAGGAAGCTCACAGCCACAGTTCAGATGCAAGGCTCTGTTGCTCCTTCCGACAGGAGACAGAAACTGCGTCCTCAGCCCTTGAATGTCCCCAGCCTTGCGACCTGCTTGGAGCAACAGAATACAGAGGAAGTGACGCAGGAGCCCCTGAGCCCAGGTCTCTGCCATGGCTCTGGCTTTAGGGTGTCATCGTCTTCTCCCCAAGAGTGCCTGTCGCCCACGTCTCCGACTGATCAGCCACGCGTGAAGCCGAAATGTTAGGGAAAAGGAGATGATATTTGCACCTCATGATCACCTAGGAAAGCCATCTGACTGGCAAAGGAAACATAGATGGCTGTCCAAAACTCAACGGCCTTCTGCTACATTACCCTCTATAAAGCCTGTTATGAATGGGGAAACACAATCCCAATGACAATGCTATGAAAACAAATTTTTGTTTGTTTGTTTGTTTGCAGCACTGGGGATGGAACCCAGAGCCTTGTGTGTGTTAGGCAAGTGTTCTACCACTGAGCTACACAGCAGCCCATAAAAATTATTTAATGGAGGAAATAAATTACCATACAACATGCCCTAGGTCAGTGTACAACTACACAGAAGCGTGTGAGGTCTCTTATCGATAGCCCCAGAGACAGCTACACTGCTGTGCTGGATTTGGGCTGCACAAGGCACAGAGCAGTTTGCGTGCTTATGGTGGTCGTAGTGGTGATCGAAGCCCACACCTCAGACCGACCTGGGCTCTGGTTGGAAGTCTCTCTATCCAGCACCGTCTCCCTCTGTGTTAGAGAAGGCGTGGGTGTGGGATGTCTGGTCCTCGTGGCAGTCAGGACTCCATTTGGCTCACGGACCTGGGGCCTCTGCACTGAGCTACATCTTCAACTTGTGCCCCCCCGCACCTCAGCCTCCCAAAGTGCTAGAACTACACGAATGCACCACCACACCCAGATCCTGATTTCTTTCTCTGATAGCACTTTTGAAGGAGCAATGACAAGATTCCAGGGAGGTCTTTAATCAAGGGATAAATAAAACAACCTGGTCTGGAGGATTTGTCACCAGGTGAGCCACCACGTGGAGGAGTCTTGTGACCACGAGCACCCATGGGTGGCCGGGCAGCAACTTCTGTGTGACAGGACTGGGAGCCGATGTTCTCAGCCTCATTTCGTGTATGTTACTAGATGTCTGGCTGCTGGACAGAGGAGGGGGCTGTGTGCTGCCCAAGGACAAAGGGAATGAGAAGCCCATGCGTGGACTCCTCTGTGCCTTTCCCCTGCTGGTCCTCACAGGAGCAGGCTGTGCCAGGAGGGATGCTATACCTTGAGGCCCTCAAGTCCTTCCAGGGGGTCACCTGCCACACGGCTGGTCTTGAGAACACCAACCATCCACCATAGGAAGAAACTGCACAGGTATCTGGAGGTCCCCAAGACCCAGAGGAGACACATGTGGGCAGGGCCTGGGCCAGGGCAGAGGCTGAGTCAGGAGAGTCTCTGACCTGTCCACGCTGCCCTAGGCCTGCAGTGGAGGGGCCTGAAGAAGTACACTACATGAATTGCTCCTCCGAGCTTTCCAGCGCATTGCCCTCCAGGGACTGAGGGAGGGAGGGAAAGTGCCCCGGTGACACAGACAGCTCAGGGCTGTGGTGATGCTAGGGCAGCTTCATGATGGAGCTTGGGGGACTCCCCAGGAAGGACCCCAGGACACTCCTGTAGCATGCCAGGGAGATGACTGAAGCAGCCGTCTGGCTCGGGTCTGGAGTTGAGAGTAGGATGGACAAACAGCCACAGAACTGGGTCCCCAGGGCCCCTGAAGGGTTCAGGGTTCAGAGTGGAGAGGGCAGGTGCCATGAGCAGCGGGCGGAGGGATTCCTATGACACGAAGGCCCCGCGTCCATTGGGATGGGCAGAGACCAGGGTGGCCTCACCCATGTACCCGGAAGAGACAGAGCAGTGCGAGCGGAAGTCAACGTCCACCAGCACATAGGAGAATGGGGGGTGCCGCCTTGTGGACCCAGAGCGTGTTGATTAACGGAGGGTGTGGGTGTCCTCGAGGAGGAGCCCTGCAAGTATAGAGGATAGAGTCCCTGGATTCTGCCAACGGGACCCACAGGCGTTGATCAGAGAGCACATACGGGGAAAGAGGGCACCAGGGTAGAACCTCTGTGGGCTGCTATCACCGCATGTCTTGGTATGGGTGACTTGGAAAGAACAGAAATTTACTGCCTTCAACTCTGGAGGCTGGACGTGCGAGCTGGAGATGCTGGCTGCCTGCCGCTGCCCAGGGCACTGCTGTCTCTGCAGCCTCGTGTGGTGGAAGGGCACAAGGGACAGCACCGTGTTCTGAACTGACAGTGATGTCAAGGACCGGAAACGCCGTCCATTCTCTGGGCCACCTTGAGGACCTCAGCGGGCCGGGAATGGGCTGAGCTGAGTGGGTCTGGACCACATTAGGGGCTCCTTTGCCTCTCTTTCGTGTCTGGGTCCCTGTCTGCTCTGAAGAGCTGGTGAGGGACAAGCCACTCAGCCCTGTGCAGCTGGCATCAGGCAGTCAAGGCATCCACATCTCAAGAGCGCTGGAAAGACCAGAGCACCGGCAAAGAACATCCCCACAGAGCGGAGCCAGGACGGCATGCCAGCTGGAGCAGCACCAGAAACAGCAAGCCAACACAGCTGCTGCCACACAGCCCTCGGGCCTGTCGCTAAGCTCTGGTTTGGGTTATTTATATTTTCTTCTACCGCCCATTATAAAGCACAATTGAGGAAGACCTGGAGCACAGGACGCTGCTGTCTTTCAGTTCTAAGGAGCAGCTCCAGGCACCAAATATTGCAGTGGCCAAGGCAATGACTTGTCAGCACAGCACACTGCCCTCCCCAGCTGCATCACGGATGTCCCAGGAGCAGCACAGATCCCAGAGGGCAGTGTCAACTGTGGAAGTCCCGGGCAGGTCTGGTACTCCTGGTGAGATGGCACCACTGCTGCCAGGCTTCGGCTGGACCAGGGCTGAGTGGAGGGTGGCAACAGCTGCCTTTGAGTCTGGGCAGAAGGCTGCAGAGACCAAACACCTGCTCTCGTGGCTTTGCGAGGCCCAGAAGAGACTTACAGTGAGGAGCGCGCTGGGCCACCTGCTCCTTGCCAGTGCCTGTCTGTCTCCTGGCACCGGGCTGTGCCTTCAACGGTCACCGTGGGGCCCCTGGGGCTGGCAGGGCTCAGCCTGCTGGTCCCTGTCCAGTCCCTCCTCCACAGTCTGTCACCTGCTCGGGGGCTGCAGGTGACACACGACAGGTGCCTTATTAACGATGGGACACCCAGCTACTAGGGAGCCACCTGCCCTCCACAATGCCCGTGAGACTCACCCACGCTCCTCACCATGCCGACGTTGGGCCCCACACACACATTCTCAGCTGCAGTGGGGGCTCAGGAATTGGGGTTTTAAAAGCCCCTCTGGTGAGTCCCATGTCCAGCCAGGCTGGGAACCCCTGCCTTAAGACGTCTCCCCACCCAACCAGCCGGAGCCCACTGCCCTTGACTTCTGCCTCCATGGCACAGAACAACTGAGGGACGGAGTGACCCTTGAGCAGGTCCCGAGACTATAGGCCAAACCCATGGAGCAGGACAGAAGGGGGCCAGCCATCCCGTGTCCCTGTCTGCCTGCATGGAGGACAGACAAGGGCACGGAGAGAAGGTGCAGATGGACGAAGAGGGTGCCATGCTCCTGCCGGGCAGGGCGTCTGGGCCAAGCCAGCCTTCCTGAGGTCTGGAGTTTCTGAGAGAGAATGAGGTTTGGCCTGTCCCCGTTAGTTTCCATTTCACATATTGGGAGCCAAGCCCGGGCAAGTAGACCAGAAGGAATTCCTCAGTGTGGGCCAGAAAAGGGAAGGGAAGAAGCCAGAAGAGTAAAGCAAACTCTCTCCCCCTCTGCTTTGAGCGCTCAAGTCTCATGGCCATGGTGCTGCCTCTGTTTAACGCAGGGAAGCAGCTGCAGCCCACTCTGCCCACCTCGGCTCCTCTCTGCACCCCATTTCCATCTTTCTGCCCTTTCTGCCATGAGCAGACAGGAGCTCTGCACTTGCCTGGCTTCCAGAACAGCCTGGTAACAGCATCCCAAAGCAAAGCAAATAAGACCTGCAAAACCAGGAGTGCTGTCATTTTATCTCATCACAAATCCCCAGCCTCACATCAGCTACCAGATCGCCCTTGCAAAGCCAGAAGAGGCCCGGCCTCAGGAAGCTGTGACAGACCTCGGGGAAGTCTGGTGGGGAGTGGAGCCCAGTAGGTTGGGCAGGCTCGGGGGGGCCTGGCTGAGCCAGTGGCCAAGACAGAGGGGCCCCCACCTACCGAATGGGTAGACAGCAATTCCTCAGGTTTCTTTGCCTCTGCCCAAAACGTGGTGGAGCCTGGCGGGGTTGGGGCACAAAGACCCTCTCATGTGCCACAGCCAAATGCCACCACAGATGTATCTGTCATCGGAGAAGTGGCAGCCAATCAGATGCAAAGCCTCCAGCCCCACCCTGCATCCCATCACAGATAGGGACGCCCCTGGGTGGCACCCCACCACCTGTACCTCAGCAGCCCAAAGGTGTGGGCACCTGGGACAGGAAGGGGCAGACAATGGATTCTCCTTCCGCAGGCAGCCCCCTGGGCTTGGAGGGGGCTCAGATGGCTGAGCCCAGAGGTCCAATGCCGGAACAGGCTCTGATGTTTACCTGAGAGAGATAGAAGCCAGAAACAGACCGCACTAGAGGGAAATGCCTGCCAGAACTGTTTACCAATCAAGTTAAATTTAGTGTCCGTGTTGCCAAGTAGGAAAGAGACGCTGTCAAAGGAATGTCTGAGCGATTATAAAAATAGCATGTGAACATTTGTGCAGAGCTGATTGATCAGGGTCGAGTCACACCCCCCTCAAGGGGGAGATGAGCAACACAGGAGCAAAGTTCCGGCTCTAGAGAGATGACAGCGATGCTTCCCAGAACAAAGAGCAGGGTTAAGGAAGAGGCAAAAAATGCAAATGGACCCTCAGACCCTGAGGAAAACGCATCCCAGATCTGAAAATAAAACACAAAAGCGGCCATTTGAAAAGATCAACAAGACAAGTGGAAGTCTGCAAGATGAGTCAAGAGAGAAGAGAAAGTGTAAATACACATTAGGAATGAGAATCTAGATATAATCACAGATAGGAGACCAAAGTTTTGAGATCTGTAAATCCCATAGTTGGGAATTTTATGCCAATAGTTGGGAATTCCAGAACAGGGGTTGCCGAGTGGGACTCCCTGCCGCCTGCTCCAGAGCCCCCGAGGTTTTCTGAAGTACAGATTTTCTCCTGCTCCTGGGCCCCCAGGAACTATTGTGCACCCCAAATTTGGGAACTATGACACTGCAGGAAACAGAGACTTTATAATCAAACAGACTACAGACCT
Organism: Heterocephalus glaber; assembly: GCF_053883595.1. NCBI lineage: Eukaryota > Metazoa > Chordata > Mammalia > Rodentia > Bathyergidae > Heterocephalus > Heterocephalus glaber. The sequence continues at coordinate 3,790,699 of NW_028258173.1, read as the reverse complement.
GGCCAAGGAAGCGGCAGAAAATGTGGACAAATTACCCCAGGCAGAAGAGAAAAGTGAAAAAGGGTCCTCCCTTCCTCTTCTGAGTTTCCTCGTGTCCCTGCACCCCACATGCATAAGCTGAAGTCCTAACACCCACGTAGATGTGGCCAGATTTGGAAACAGGATCATTTCTCGTGTACTTCCTTTAGATGAGGTCACATTGGAGTTCACCGGGCCCTGATCCAACATGACTGGTGCCTTTGCAGAAAGGGGACAGGGAGAACACCATGTGAATGTGAGGGCAGAGATCTGGTGACTTCCGCCAGCCAACGATGGACAGCAAGCCCTACAGGCAGGTGAGGGGCCTGGGAAGGAGGTGGCCCTGCCCACACCTGGCTTTCCCACTTCTGACCCCCAGAACTGTGACACAATAAGATCTCGTTGCTTAAGCCAAAGAAAGAAAAAGAGAAGACAGAAAATACCTCTTCCCTCCCCAGAGCATGCCAGGCCAAGGTCACTACACGCTCTGATGCTGCTGGGGATCCCTGAGTGGAGGACAGACACAAAGAAGATGGTCTGCAGCAGCCAGGCCTGACCAAGAGGTGACAGGAAGAGAGAGGCCCATGTCTCAGAGGAAACTGGAGGATCAGGATCTCAACCCAACTACTGGCAGTGGACAGGAGAGGCTTGTTTTACAGATGATGCCATGAGCCCGGCACGGTGGTGCACACCTGTGATCCCAGCACTCTGGGAGGTTGAGACAGGAGGATCATAAGCTTGAGTCCAGCCTGGGCAATGTTGCAGTGACTTAGCGAGACCTGGTCTCAAATGGAAAATTAAAAGGGTTGGGATGTAGCTCTGTGTGAGGCCCTAGGTTCCATCAAAAGGTCTGGCCCAGGGCCAGGGATTTAGCACAGTGGTTCCGTCACCTACCTCGAAAGCACAAGGTCCCGAGTTTGATCCCCAGTACAAAAACAAAAACAAAAACAAAAGGTCTGGCCCAGTATGCTTGATCCAGGAGTTTCCCATGAAGCTCTTTACTAATGCAATGTGTGATCCAGATAAAGCAAAAGAAGCCATGTGACCATCTCAATACATCCTCAAAGGCTTTTGTTAGAATTTGAACATTCTCAATAAGAAATCAATCTCTTAGCAAACCAGAAGGACAATGAGATTTGCTGACATTACGTCATGTGTGTGAGAGACCAGGGCCAGAGAAACTGTCATGGTCAGGGTCAAACTCGAGAGGCCTTCCCCAGAAGGCTCTGTGGCCAGATGGGGACCCCAGGGTGGAGGACAGGAAGGGACAGAGCGTTCCGGCTGCCAATGACATGCCAGCTAGGAAGTCTCAGTGATGCGTGCAGCTGTCCCTCGGTGTCCATGGGTGACGGGTTCCAGGATCCCCAATACCAAAATCCACGATGTGTAGAAATGATGCACTGTTTGGATATAACTTGTGTGCCTTCTCCTGTAGACCTGGAGTCCTCTCTAGATACCTGTCTTATCTAATACGATGTAAATGCTATATATAAAATTTTTAAAAATACCTTTCATCTGTGTTTGGTTGACCCAGGCCTGTGGATCCCAGGAAATGAATAAGAGCTGACTTTCCTGTCTCCGGAAGCCCGGGAGAGATGGAGGGTAGAGGGCAGCCCCGTGCGCCGTCCTGCAGTCTATGCGGGAAACAGGTAGCAACACTGCAGGCAGAATATGATGGCAACATGAAGTAAGCAGCACCCCAGGGGCTGCTGGAGCTCAGGGAGAGGCAGGTGACGTGGATGGGTTCAAGGCACCAAGACTGGAGTCGCCAGTGGCTCCCTCGGAAGTAGAAGCAGGGGAGAGGGACGTGCTCTTCTGACAAACAGGCCACGGCCAAGGGGAAGTGACAGGTGCTGGAGGCGAGGATGAGCAGCGCCTCAGGACGGGGAAAAACTGGCTCCCCTAGGAGTCCGGGGCTGGGCATGCGCACAGGTACCAGAAACAGCAGGGTCGGCTCAGGCCACCGTAGCCTCTGCACGGCGTGGGCCGGCTCCCGCTTGTGGGGACGCCGCAGGGTCGCCTTCTCTTTTCTCCTTTGCACCTCCTTAGATCCTTTGCTAACAACCAATCAATCTGTAAACCACCCTCACCACCACCACAGACCAAAAACCCTGCCCGTTTACAAGGTGGATGAACCTGGAAAACATTATGCCAAATGAAATGAGGCAGATACAGGAGACTGAATAGTGTGTGATTCCATTTCTATGGGGTGTTTGTGTGTTTGTTTGAGACAGGGTCTTGCTATGTAGCCCAGCCTGGCCTTGAACTCTCAGTGATCTTCCTGCCTCAGCTTCCTGAGCGCTGGGACTACAGGCGTAACCCCCACACCTAGCTTTTATGAGATTCCCTGAGTGCCCAAATTCTTGGAGATCAGCAGAGGCTGAAGAAAGGAAAAGGAGAGTTCGTGTTTAATGAGGCCGGGGTTTCAGTGTGGGAAAGTGAGGGATGGATGGGGTGATGTCATCCAACACCATCAATGCATCAGCGGTGCACTTAAAATGGTTTAAGATGATAAATTTTATATTATATTTATATTAACATAATTTTTTAAAACCTGGCTGCTTTGACATTAGGTTTTGGGTTTTTTTGCCCCAGTAAACCTTCCACTCACTGGAAAAGCTGAACAGGTCACAAAGCACAGGGCTAAGACACGCAGCAGATGGAGAGGGGAGGAAGTTTGTACCAGGAACGCTCTGGGGTCATGATCTTCCGGGAAGTGAGGATATGTCCCCCACCAAAGGTCCCAGCAGGGTCACCCAACAGCATTTAGAAGGGACAGACTCAGAGGCCATGGCCACATTCA